>NC_074697.1:20423921-20498921 GCF_029448725.1 Salvelinus fontinalis
GAGAGAGAGAAAGAAAGAGAGAGAGTTCCTTGGTCTCTGATATAGCTAGCACCATCACTGGGATTACTCAGCCATCCTCAACCTAGAAAATAGTCTCTCATTATTACACTATCAGGACTAATGACACACACACACCAGACACACACACACACACCCCCCAGACACACACACACGCATGCACACACTTTTGCACGCTCAAAAACACATGGGTAGTCTGGCAGGTAGCCTGGCGGGTAGGAGCGTTGGGCCAGTAACCGAAAGTTTGCTGGATCGACTCCCTGATCTGACACGTTTAAAATCTGTCGCTCTGCTCCTGAGCAAGGCAGCTAACCCACTGTTCCCCGGGCAGCAAAGATGTGGATGTTGATCTGCTCCTGAGCAAGGCAGTTAACCCACTGTTCCCCGGGCACCAAAGATGTGGATGTTGATCTGCTCCTGAGCAAGGCAGTTAACCCACTGTTCCCCGGGCACCAAAGATGTGGATGTTGATCTGCTCCTGAGCAAGGCAGTTAACCCACTGTTCCCCGGCCACCAAAGATGTGGATGTTGATCTGCTCCTGAGCAAGGCAGTTAACCCACTGTTCCCCGGGCACCAAAGATGTGGATGTTGATCTGCTCCTGAGCAAGGCAGTTAACCCACTGTTCCCCGGCCACCAAAGATGTGGATGTTGATCTGCTCCTGAGCAAGGCAGTTAACCCACTGTTCCCCGGGCACCAAAGATGTGGATGTTGATCTGCTCCTGAGCAAGGCAGTTAACCCACTGTTCCCCGGGCACCAAAGATGTGGATGTTGATCTGCTCCTGAGCAAGGCAGTTAACCCACTGTTCCCCGGGCACCAAAGATGTGGATGTTGATCTGCTCCTGAGCAAGGCAGTTAACCCACTGTTCCCCGGCCAACAAAGATGTGGATGTTGATCTGCTCCTGAGAAAGGCAGTTAACTTCTCTGGGGTATGTGGGACGGTAGCGTTCCACCTAACCAACAGCCAATGAAATTGCAAGGCGCCAAATTCAAAACAACAGAAATCTCATAATTAAAATTCCTCAAACATACAAGCATTATACACCATTTTAAAGATAAACCTCTCGTTAATCCAACCAAAGTGTCTGATTTCAAAACGGATTTACGGCGAAAGCACACCTTGCGATTATGCTAGGTCAGTACATAGCCACAGAAATACACAGCCATTTTTCCAGCCAAAGAGAGAAGTAAGAAAAAGCAGAAATATAGGTAAAAGGAATCACTAACCTTTGATGATCTTCATCAGATGACACTCATAGGACTTCATGTTACACAATACATGTATGTTTTGTTCGGTAAAGTTCATCTTTATATCCAAAACTCTGAGTTTAGGCGAGACGCTACTGTCTCACTTGGCCAAAAGCGAGAGAAAATGCAGTGCGACAAATTCTAATTAATTACTATAAAAATCTAACTTTCATTAAATCATAACATGAAAGATACCAAATTAAAGCTACATGTGTTGTGAATACAGCAAACATGTCAGAATTCAAATAGGATTTTCGGTGAAAGCCTACAATGCTATTATCTGAGCATAGCACCATAGTAAACAAAAGAGAGAAAACATTTCAACCCTGCAGGCGCGACACAAAACGCAGAATAAAAATATAATTCATGCCTTACCTTTGACGAGCTTCTGTTGTTGGCACTCCAATATGTCTCATAAACATCACAAATGGTCCTTTTCTTCGATTAATTCCGTTGATATATATCCAAAATGTCCATTTATGTGGCGCGTTTGATCCAGAAAAACACCGGTTCCAACTTGCGCAACGTGACGACAAAATATCTCAGAAGTTACCTGTAAACTTTGCCAAAACATTTCAAACTACTTTTGTAATACAACTTTAGGTATTTTTTAAAGTAAATAATCAATCAAATTGAAGACGGGATGATCTGTGTTCAATACAGGAAGAAAACAAGCATGCTTTCTGGTGTTGCGCCTCTATCGAACAGTACACATGAAGTGACACTTTTTCAAGATGGCCGTACTTCTTCATTACACAAAGGAATAACCTCAACCACTTTCTAAAGACTGGTGACATCCAGTGGAAGCGGTAGGAACTACAAGCAAGTCCCTTAGAAATCTGGATTCCCAATGAAAATTTATTGAAAACAGGGTGACCTCAAAAAAATTATAATCTGAATGGTTTGTCCTCGGGTTTTCGCCTGCTACATAAGTTCTGTTATACTCACAGACATGATTCAAACCGTTTTAGAAACTTCAGAAGTGTTTTCTATCCAAATCTACTAATAATATGCATATCTTATCTTCTGGGGATGAGTAGCTGGCAGTTTAAGTTGGGCATGCTTTCATCCAAAATTCCGAATGCTACACCCTACCCTAGAGAAGTTAACCCACTGTTCCCCGGGCGCCGAAGATGTGGATGTTGATCTGCTCCTGAGCAAGGCAGTTAACCCACTGTTCCCCGGGCACCAAAGATGTGGATGTTGATCTGCTCCTGAGCAAGGCAGCTAACCCACTGTTCCCCGGGCACCAAAGATGTGGATGTTGATCTGCTCCTGAGCAAGGCAGTTAACCCACTGTTCCCCAGGCGCCAAAGATGTGGATATTAATGCCTCAGGACTACCTGGCATGATGACTCCTTGCTGTCCCCAGTCCACCTGGCCGTGCTGCTGCTCCAGTTTCAACTGTTCTGCCTGCGGCTATGGAACCCTGACCTGTTCCCGGACGTGCTACCTGTCCCAGACCTGCTGTTTTCAACTCTCTAGAGACAGCAGGAGCGGTAGAGATACTCTTAACCTGTCTAGGATCAGCGTGGCGCTAGCGGCACACCCCCCCCCCCCCCACTGAAAAACCAGTGCCGCGAAATTCAAAAAAAATATTTTTTTTTAATATTTAACTTTCACACATTAAAGTCCAATACAGCTAATGAAAGACACAGATCTTGTGAATCCAGTCAACATTTCCGATTTTTAAAATGTTTTACAGGGAAGACACAATATGTAAAGATGTACATCTATTACCTAAAAACACATTAGCATAATCCACCATCTTTTATTTGTCCACCAACACCAGTAGCCATCACCAATTCGGCTAAACTAAGATATTTATAGCCCCTAACCAACAAAAAAACTCATTAGATGACAGTCTGATAACATATTTATGGTATGGGATAGGTTTTGTTAGAAAAAAGTGCATATTTCAGGTATATGGCATAGTTTACAATTGCACCCACCATCACAAATGGACTAGAATAATTACAATGAGCAACGTGTTTACCTAACTACTAATCATCAAACATTTCGTAAAAATACACAGCATACACGAATCGAAAGACACAGATCCTGTGAATACAGACAATATTTCAGATTTTCTAAGTGTCTTACAGCGAAAACACAATAAATCGTTATATTAGCTTAGCACATAGCAATTAGCAGCCCAGCATTGATTCTAGCCAAAGTGAGCGATAAAAGTCAACATCGCCAAAAGATATTAATTTTTTCACTAACCTTCTCAGAATTCTTCCGATGACACTCCTGTAACATCACATTACAACATGCATATACAGTTTGATCGAAAATGTTTATATTTAGCCACCAAAATCATGGTTAGACAATGTGAAATGTAGACAAGCTGGTAAAGAAAATGTCCTTGCGCCACTTAGACAGTGATCTACTCTTATACATAAATACTCATAAACGTGACTAAAAAATATAGGGTGGACAGGGATTGATAGACAATTTAATTCTTAATACAATTGCGTTATTACATTTTTTAATTTATCCTTACTTTTCAATACAGTTTGCGCCAAACGAAGCTACGTCAAAAAACATGGCGTCCTAAGCCACTAAAATGTTTCGACAGAAACACGATTTATCATAATAAAAATGTCCTACCTTGAGCTGTTCTTCCATCAGTATCTTGGGCAAAGGATCCTTTCTTGGGAGAAATCGTCTTTTGGTGGAAAGCTGTCCTCTTGCCATGTGGAAATGTCAACTGAGTTCGGGATGAACTGAAAAGCATGCCCAACTTTTCACATCGTTGCAAAAATAAATGTCCCAAAATCGCACTAAACGGATATAAATTGCTATAAAACGCTTTAAATTAACTACCTTATGATGTTTTTAACTCCTATAACGAGTGAAAAGATGACCGGAGAAATATAACAGGCTAAACTAACGCTTGGAACAGGAGAGGGTCGGTGTCTTCCACGCGCGTTACGCAGCAAGAAAAGACTTGCTAGCTAAAGGTTTTTTTCATTTGTAGGGCCTGTGAACGAGCAATCGAGCCCGTTGGAATCGTCATCACGTAAAGGCATCCAGGGGAAGACGTAAGAAGTGTCCGTATAGTCATAGCAACGACAGTGCCCTTTTAAATGACTTCAGAAAAGTGGCCAACATTTCTCAAATCTGACTCCATGTCAGGGAAATTGCTGTAGAATGGGCTCTGTTCCACTTAGAGACAAAATTTCAACTCCTATAGAAACTATAGACTGTTTTCTATCCAATAATAATAATAATATGCATATTGTACGATCAAGGATTTTGTGGGAAGCCGTTTAAAAAATTAGCCACATTAGCATAAATAGTCTAAACAGCGCCCCCATCCCCAACAGGTTAATGATCGGCTATGATAAGCCAACTGACATTTACTCCCGAGGTGCTGACTTGATGCACCCTCGACAACTACTGTGATTATTATTATTTGACCATGCTGGTCATTTATGAACATTTTAACATCTTGGCCATGTTCTGTTATAATCCCCACCCGGCACAGCCAGAAGAGGACTGGCCCCCCCTCATAGCCTGGTTCCTCTCTAGGTTTCTTCCTAGGTGGTTTTCTTGCCTTTCTAGGGAGTTTTTCCTAGCCACCGTGCTTCTACACCTGCATTTCTTGCTGTTTGGGGTTTTAGGCTGGGTTTCTGTACAGCACTTTGAGATACCAGCTGATGTAAGAAGGGCTATATAAATACATTTGATTTGATATTGATCTGCTCCTGAGCAAGGCAGTTAACCCACTGTTCCCCGGGCACCAAAGATGTGGATGTTGATCAAGGAGGTGTTGGGTTAAATGGGAAAGACACATTTCAACTGACTAGGTTTTTTTTTTTTGCAAATGAACCTCACTCTACATTGACTATCTCTATCCCACTCCTTAATGGGTCTCTGTTTTTCTCCAGAGAGATGAAGGAGTCTTACCCTCACCCTCCCAGACCACTCCTCTTTCTAATCTCTCTCTTGTTGCCTTGCTACCAGGCCTCATCTGATGGTCTTTCATCATGTTGTCATTATGGTTCCTCAAGCCATGGAGCATCAAAACACAACGCTTAATCAGCTTAACAACATTCCAAGAAACCTAACTACATGCCTACACAAATCAACGGAAAGGAGGAAGTAGAGGAAGAAAGAGGGAGGTAGAGAGAGAAGGAGGGAGGGAAGGAGGGAGGTAGAGAGAGAGAGGGAGGGAAGGAAGGAAGGAGGGAGGGAAGGAGAAGGAGGAAGTGAGAGAGGGAAGGAGGGAGGTAGAAAGAGAGAGGGAGGGAAGGAGGGAGAGTTCAAACTCAAAATTGAGTTTTATGCCATACTAATTACAATGTAATGTGTACATAGCATCATATAACATTTAAAAGGAATCTGAATAATTGGGGGAGAAGCGGGGTGTCCTGGAGTGGACTAGGAAAGAGATTTGAAAGTCTTGGTGTCAGGTAGCCTAGTGGTTAGAGTGTTGGGCCTCTAACTGAACGTTTCTTTGTTCAAATTATGAGATGACTAGGTGAAAAATCTGTGTCTCTGCCCTATAACAAGGCACTTAACCCTCATTGCTCCAGGGTCACCATCAACAATGGCTGATACCTGACTGTGTCCCCACTCTCTGAGGGTGTCTCAGGGCAGTGGGATATGCCAAAAACACAATTCCATTTAACACCAAACACTTGTAAAGGTCACACACTGTTACCTGTGTGAAACAGGAGAAATATAAGCTCCCCCTAGTTGTTGTCATGTCAGTGCTGATTGGAGCGCGTTTTCTGGCATTACCGGTGTGTATGTGTCACTACCACATTCATCAAGGTTGCTTTTAGCCCTGATTCTTATCTGCTGTCATTAGGCTGCATTTTAGTTGTCCTTGTCCTCACTCTCTCTCTCTCTCTCTCTCTCTCTCTCTCTCTCTCTCTCTCTCTCTCTCTCTCTCTCTCTCTCTCTCTCTCTCTCTCTCTCTCTCTCTTTCTGTCTCTCTTACTGTCTTTTTCTATATATTTCTCCCTATCAATTCAATTCAATTCACTTCAATTGACTTTATTGACATGGCAAGTTCATCATTACTTACATTGTCAAAGTATACATATCGAAAAATAAAAATAAAATATATATGTATAAATATGTATATATAAAAAATATATATATATATATTTATATATAAATTAATGGTGGGACCAACAGCAATAATAATAGTAGTAGTGGACATGGGATTACCATTAACAACAACTACAACAACAATATTAATCAGAACAACAATACATTAAAGCAACAATAGTAGACCAGTCTCAACATGACTGAGAAGACACATGACATGGTATGAAAGACAAAACAAAACAAGATGGGAAATATTATCAACATTACTTTGCACTTTTCACTGGCTGTCCCTCAGGTTGTGGCAGGAGGCCAATCTTTATCCCCCCCCCCGCCGTCTCTCTCTCTCTCTCTCTCTCTCTCTCTCTCTCTCTCTCTCTCTCTCTCTCTCTCTCTCTCTCTCTCTCTCTCTCTCTCTCTCTTTATTTCTCTCTCTCTCTCTCTCTCTCTCTCTCTCTCTCTCTCTCTCTCTCTTTATTTCTCTCTCTCTTTCTCTCTTTATTTCTCTCTCTATCTATCTGTCTCTATTTCTCTCTCTCTCTCTCTCTCTCTCTCTTTATATTGCTCTCCCTCTCCTCTTCTCTTTCACTTTCTCTCTTCCTCAACTCTGCCATTTTCTCTATAACAAACCACCCAGCTACCCTTCCATTATCTCTATAGAAACAGACAGAGAGGCAGTGCATTATCTCTATAGAAACAGACAGAGAGGCAGTGCATTATCTCTATAGAAACAGACAGAGAGGCAGTGCTGTATGTGCATACCTTTGATCATAACATTGGATTGGTTACAGTGCACTATCCTGATTGGATGGTAATTGTAATGTAGTTTGTTGATAGACTGATTGGTTGATAGAACCATGAACATCTACCTGACTATTCTATAGGCTCCACATTGTCTCTACATGATGATGATGATGATGAGGAGGACGAGGAGGAGGATGATGCCGTTGCCGTTGAACAGCAACATTCTTTTCCTTCTCTGTTCTGGTGTGTTTCCGCTTTGATCTGAATGTTTGCTCATTCGCGGCAATCCATCACAGCGTTTCCATAACGATGGCACAGATCGCTGTCCGTCTATGGCTTCCATCCACATGTTTGGCTTTAATTTATGAATTTCTCGCACGGCCACCATCACACCACAACAGACACAGGGAACCATGCCAACACTACGTCACCAGGAAAACCAATGAGTGCTTTTGTATGATAGGATGTATGATCGATGCCTAAAAATGAAATGAAGAAGATAATTGCCAGTCTCCAATTTAAGTGTTTGTAGAAAATGGTTCTTATCACGTCTGGTTAAAATTGTATATAGTCATATCAACACTGTTCTGCTTTCTCCAAGTAGACACAGAAACATGGGCCGTGGTTATTCGACAATGAATACTTTCAAATGAAATGCATTCCTTGACTTACTGTATGAGTCATGTTACTGCTGTTATTGACTGAAGAGCAATCTGGAGGCGAAAGAAATGACACCTGTTTGGTCGACGTACTTGCTAGCGGAGTAGAACACCTGTTTGGGCGAGGTGCTGGCTAGCGGAGTAGAACACCTGTTTGGTCGACGTACTTGCTAGCGGAGTAGAACACCTGTTTCGGCAAGGTGCTGGCTAGCGGAGTAGAACACCTGTTTGGGCGAGGTGCTGGTTAGCGGAGTACAACACCTGTTTAGGCGAGGTGCTGGCTAGCAAAGTAGAACACCTGTTTTGGCGAGGTACTGGTTAGCAGAGTAGAACACCTGTTTGGTCGACGTACTTGCTAGCGGAGTAGAACACCTGTTTAGGCGACTTACTGGCTAGCGGAGTTGAACACCTGTTTAGGCGAGGTACTGGCTAGCGAAGTAGAACACCTGTTTAGGCGAGGTACTGGCTAGCAGAGTAGAACACCTGTTTGGGCGAGGTGCTGGCTAGCGGAGTAGAACACCTGTTTAGGCGAGGTGCTGGTTAGCGGAGTAGAACACCTGTTTAGGCAAGGTGCTGGTTAGCAGAGTAGAACACCTGTTTAGGCGAGGTACTGGCTAGCAGAGTAGAACACCTGTTTGGGCGAGGTGCTGGCTAGCAAAGTAGAACACCTGTTTAGGCGAGGTACTGGCTAGCAGAGTAGAACACCTGTTTAGGCGACTTACTGGCTAGCGGAGATGAACACCTGTTTAGGCGAGGTACTGGCTAGCGAAGTAGAACACCTGTTTAGGCGAGGTACTGGCTAGCAGAGTAGAACACCTGTTTGGGCGAGGTGCTGGCTAGCGGAGTAGAACACCTGTTTAGGCAAGGTGCTGGTTAGCGGAGTAGAACACCTGTTTAGGCAAGGTGCTGGTTAGCAGAGTAGAACACCTGTTTAGGCGAGGTACTGGCTAGCAGAGTAGAACACCTGTTTGGGCGAGGTGCTGGCTAGCGAAGTAGAACACCTGTTTAGGCGAGGTGCTGGCTAGCAGAGTAGAACACCTGTTAGACGAGGTGCTGGCTAGCAGAGTAGAACACCTGTTTAGGCGAGGTGCTGGCTAGCGGAATAGAACACCTGTTTAGGCGACATAATGGCTAGCAGAGTAGAACACCTGTTTAGGCAAGGTGCTGGTTAGCAGAGTAGAACACCTGTTTAGGCGAGGTGCTGGCTAGCGGAGTAGAACATCTGTTTAGGCGACATACTGGCTAGCGGAGTAGAACACCTGTTTGGGAGAGGTGCTGGCTAGCGGAGTAGAACACCTGTTTAGGAGAGGTGCTGGCTAGCGGAGTAGAACACCTGTTTAGGCGAGGTACTGGCTAGCAGAGTAGAACACCTATTTAGGCGACTTACTGGCAAGCGGAGTAGAACACCTGTTTAGGTGAGGTGCTGGCTAGCGGAGTAGAACACCTGTTTAGGTGAGGTGCTGGCTAGCGGAGTAGAACACCTGTTTAGGTGAGGTGCTGGCTAGCAGAGTAGAACACCTGTTTAGGTGAGGTGCTGGCTAGCGGAGTAGAACACCTGTTTAGGTGAGGTGCTGGCTAGCGGAGTAGAACACCTGTTTAGGTGAGGTGCTGGCTAGCAGAGTAGAACACCTGTTTAGGTGAGGTGCTGGCTAGCAGAGTAGAACACCTGTTTAGGTGAGGTGCTGGCTAGCAGAGTAGAACAGCTGTTTAGGTGAGGTGCTGGCTAGCAGAGTAGAACACCTGTTTAGGTGAGGTGCTGGCTAGCAGAGTAGAACACCTGTTTAGGCGAGGTGCTGGCTAGCAGAGTAGAACACCTGTTTAGGTGAGGTGCTGGCTAGCAGAGTAGAACAGCTGTTTAGGTGAGGTGCTGGCTAGCAGAGTAGAACACCTGTTTAGGTGAGGTGCTGGCTAGCGGAGTAGAACACCTGTTTAGGTGAGGTGCTGGCTAATGGAGTAGAACACCTGTTTAGGTGAGGTGCTGGCTAGCAGAGTAGAACACCTGTTTAGGCGAGGTACTGGCTAGCAGAGTAGAACACCTGTTTGGGCGAGGTGCTGGCTAGCGAAGTAGAACACCTGTTTAGGCGAGGTGCTGGCTAGCAGAGTAGAACACCTGTTAGACGAGGTGCTGGCTAGCAGAGTAGAACACCTGTTTAGGCGAGGTGCTGGCTAGCGGAATAGAACACCTGTTTAGGCGACATAATGGCTAGCAGAGTAGAACACCTGTTTAGGCAAGGTGCTGGTTAGCAGAGTAGAACACCTGTTTAGGCGAGGTGCTGGCTAGCGGAGTAGAACATCTGTTTAGGCGACATACTGGCTAGCGGAGTAGAACACCTGTTTGGGAGAGGTGCTGGCTAGCGGAGTAGAACACCTGTTTAGGAGAGGTGCTGGCTAGCGGAGTAGAACACCTGTTTAGGCGAGGTACTGGCTAGCAGAGTAGAACACCTATTTAGGCGACTTACTGGCAAGCGGAGTAGAACACCTGTTTAGGTGAGGTGCTGGCTAGCGGAGTAGAACACCTGTTTAGGTGAGGTGCTGGCTAGCGGAGTAGAACACCTGTTTAGGTGAGGTGCTGGCTAGCAGAGTAGAACACCTGTTTAGGTGAGGTGCTGGCTAGCGGAGTAGAACACCTGTTTAGGTGAGGTGCTGGCTAGCGGAGTAGAACACCTGTTTAGGTGAGGTGCTGGCTAGCAGAGTAGAACACCTGTTTAGGTGAGGTGCTGGCTAGCAGAGTAGAACACCTGTTTAGGTGAGGTGCTGGCTAGCAGAGTAGAACAGCTGTTTAGGTGAGGTGCTGGCTAGCAGAGTAGAACACCTGTTTAGGTGAGGTGCTGGCTAGCAGAGTAGAACACCTGTTTAGGCGAGGTGCTGGCTAGCAGAGTAGAACACCTGTTTAGGTGAGGTGCTGGCTAGCAGAGTAGAACAGCTGTTTAGGTGAGGTGCTGGCTAGCAGAGTAGAACACCTGTTTAGGTGAGGTGCTGGCTAGCGGAGTAGAACACCTGTTTAGGTGAGGTGCTGGCTAATGGAGTAGAACACCTGTTTAGGTGAGGTGCTGGCTAGCAGAGTAGAACACCTGTTTAGGTGAGGTGCTGGCTAGCAGAGTAGAACACCTGTTTAGGTGAGGTGCTGGCTAGCAGAGTAGAACACCTGTTTAGGTGAGGTGCTGGCTAGCAGAGTAGAACACCTGTTTAGGTGAGGTGCTGGCTAGCGGAGTAGAACACCTGTTTAGGTGAGGTGCTGGCTAGCGGAGTAGAACACCTGTTTAGGCGAGGTGCTGGCTAGCGGAGTAGAACACCTGTTTAGGTGAGGTGCTGGCTAGCAGAGTAGAACACCTGTTTAGGCGAGGTGCTGGCTAGCAGAGTAGAACACCTGTTTAGGCGAGGTGCTGGCTAGCAGAGTAGAACACCTGTTTAGGCGAGGTGCTGGCTAGCGGAGTAGAACACCTGTTTAGGTGAGGTGCTGGCTAGCAGAGTAGAACACCTGTTTAGGCGAGGTGCTGGCTAGCGGAGTAGAACACCTGTTTAGGTGAGGTGCTGGCTAGCAGAGTAGAACACCTGTTTAGGCGAGGTGCTGGCTAGCGGAGTAGAACACCTGTTTAGGTGAGGTGCTGGCTAGCAGAGTAGAACACCTGTTTAGGCGAGGTGCTGGCTAGCGGAGTAGAACACCTGTTTAGGCGAGGTGCTGGCTAGCAGAGTAGAACACCTGTTTAGGTGAGGTGCTGGCTAGCAGAGTAGAACACCTGTTTAGGCGAGGTGCTGGCTAGCAGAGTAGAACACCTGTTTAGGTGAGGTGCTGGCTAGCAGAGTAGAACACCTGTTTAGGCGAGGTGCTGGCTAGCAGAGTAGAACACCTGTTTAGGCGAGGTGCTGGCTAGCAGAGTAGAACACCTGTTTAGGCGAGGTGCTGGCTAGCGGAGTAGAACACCTGTTTAGGTGAGGTGCTGGCTAGCAGAGTAGAACACCTGTTTAGGTGAGGTGCTGGCTAGCAGAGTAGAACACCTGTTTAGGTGAGGTGCTGGCTAGCGGAGTAGAACACCTGTTTAGGCGAGGTGCTGGCTAGCGGAGTAGAACACCTGTTTAGGTGAGGTGCTGGCTAGCAGAGTAGAACACCTGTTTAGGCGAGGTGCTGGCTAGCGGAGTAGAACACCTGTTTAGGTGAGGTGCTGGCTAGCGGAGTAGAACACCTGTTTAGGCGAGGTGCTGGCTAGCGGAGTAGAACACCTGTTTAGGCGAGGTGCTGGCTAGCAGAGTAGAACACCTGTTTAGGTGAGGTGCTGGCTAGCAGAGTAGAACACCTGTTTAGGCGAGGTGCTGGCTAGCAGAGTAGAACACCTGTTTAGGTGAGGTGCTGGCTAGCAGAGTAGAACACCTGTTTAGGCGAGGTGCTGGCTAGCAGAGTAGAACACCTGTTTAGGCGAGGTGCTGGCTAGCAGAGTAGAACACCTGTTTAGGCGAGGTGCTGGCTAGCAGAGTAGAACACCTGTTTAGGTGAGGTGCTGGCTAGCAGAGTAGAACACCTGTTTAGGCGAGGTGCTGGCTAGCAGAGTAGTACACCTGTTTAGGCGAGGTGCTGGCTAGCGGAGTAGAACACCTGTTTAGGAGAGGTGCTGGCTAGCGGAGTAGAACACCTGTTTAGGTGAGGTGCTGGCTAGCAGAGTAGAACACCTGTTTAGGCGAGGTGCTGGCTAGCAGAGTAGAACACCTGTTTAGGTGAGGTGCTGGCTAGCAGAGTAGAACACCTGTTTAGGCGAGGTGCTGGCTAGCAGAGTAGAACAGCTGTTTAGGCGAGGTGCTGGCTAGCAGAGTAGAACACCTGTTTAGGCGAGGTGCTGGCTAGCAGAGTAGAACAGCTGTTTAGGCGAGGTGCTGGCTAGCAGAGTAGAACAGCTGTTTAGGCGAGGTGCTGGCTAGCAGAGTAGAACACCTGTTTAGGTGAGGTGCTGGCTAGCAGAGTAGAACACCTGTTTAGGCGAGGTGCTGGCTAGCAGAGTAGAACACCTGTTTAGGAGAGGTGCTGGCTAGCAGAGTAGAACACCTGTTTAGGAGAGGTGCTGGCTAGCAGAGTAGAACACCTGTTTAGGAGAGGTGCCGGCTAGCAGAGTAGAACACCTGTTTAGGTGAGGTGCTGGCTAGCAGAGTAGAACACCTGTTTAGGCGAGGGGCTGGCTAATGGAGTAGAACACCTGTTTAGGCGAGGTGCTGGCTAGCGGAGTAGAACACCTGTTTAGGAGAGGTGCTGGCTAGCAGAGTAGAACAGCTGTTTAGGCGAGGTGCTGGCTAGCGGAGTAGAACACCTGTTTAGGCGAGGTGCTGGCTAGCGGAGTAGAACACCTGTTTAGGCGAGGTGCTGGCTAGCAGAGTAGAACAGCTGTTTAGGCGAGGTGCTGGCTAGCAGAGTAGAACACCTGTTTAGGAGAGGTGCTGGCTAGCGGAGTAGAACACCTGTTTAGGAGAGGTGCTGGCTAGCGGAGTAGAACACCTGTTTAGGAGAGGTGCTGGCTAGCAGAGTAGAACACCTGTTTAGGCGAGGTGCTGGCTAGCAGAGTAGAACACCTGTTTAGGTGAGGTGCTGGCTAGCAGAGTAGAACACCTGTTTAGGCGAGGTGCTGGCTAGCAGAGTAGAACACCTGTTTAGGAGAGGTGCTGGCTAGCAGAGTAGAACAGCTGTTTAGGAGAGGTGCTGGCTAGCAGAGTAGAACACCTGTTTAGGCGAGGTGCTGGCTAGCAGAGTAGAACAGCTGTTTAGGCGAGGTGCTGGCTAGCAGAGTAGAACAGCTGTTTAGGCGAGGTGCTGGCTAGCAGAGTAGAACACCTGTTTAGGTGAGGTGCTGGCTAGCAGAGTAGAACACCTGTTTAGGCGAGGTGCTGGCTAGCAGAGTAGAACACCTGTTTAGGAGAGGTGCTGGCTAGCAGAGTAGAACACCTGTTTAGGAGAGGTGCTGGCTAGCAGAGTAGAACACCTGTTTAGGAGAGGTGCCGGCTAGCAGAGTAGAACACCTGTTTAGGTGAGGTGCTGGCTAGCAGAGTAGAACACCTGTTTAGGCGAGGGGCTGGCTAATGGAGTAGAACACCTGTTTAGGCGAGGTGCTGGCTAGCGGAGTAGAACACCTGTTTAGGAGAGGTGCTGGCTAGCAGAGTAGAACAGCTGTTTAGGCGAGGTGCTGGCTAGCAGAGTAGAACACCTGTTTAGGCGAGGTGCTGGCTAGCGGAGTAGAACACCTGTTTAGGCGAGGTGCTGGCTAGCAGAGTAGAACAGCTGTTTAGGCGAGGTGCTGGCTAGCAGAGTAGAACACCTGTTTAGGAGAGGTGCTGGCTAGCGGAGTAGAACACCTGTTTAGGAGAGGTGCTGGCTAGCGGAGTAGAACACCTGTTTAGGAGAGGTGCTGGCTAGCAGAGTAGAACACCTGTTTAGGCGAGGTGCTGGCTAGCAGAGTAGAACACCTGTTTAGGTGAGGTGCTGGCTAGCAGAGTAGAACACCTGTTTAGGCGAGGTGCTGGCTAGCAGAGTAGAACACCTGTTTAGGAGAGGTGCTGGCTAGCAGAGTAGAACAGCTGTTTAGGAGAGGTGCTGGCTAGCAGAGTAGAACACCTGTTTTGGCGAGGTGCTGGCTAGCGGAGTAGAACACCTGTTTAGGAGAGGTGCTGGCTAGCAGAGTAGAACACCTGTTTAGGCGAGGTGCTGGCTAGCAGAGTAGAACACCTGTTTAGGAGAGGTGCTGGCTAGCAGAGTAGAACACCTGTTTAGGCGAGGTGCTGGCTAGCAGAGTAGAACACCTGTTTAGGCGAGGTGCTGGCTAGCAGAGTAGAACACCTGTTTAGGCGAGGTGCTGGCTAGCAGAGTAGAACACCTGTTTAGGAGAGGTGCTGGCTAGCAGAGTAGAACACCTGTTTAGGCGAGGTGCTGGCTAGCAGAGTAGAACACCTGTTTAGGAGAGGTGCTGGCTAGCAGAGTAGAACAGCTGTTTAGGAGAGGTGCTGGCTAGCAGAGTAGAACAGCTGTTTAGGAGAGGTGCTGGCTAGCAGAGTAGAACACCTGTTTAGGTGAGGTGCTGGCTAGCAGAGTAGAACAGCTGTTTAGGAGAGGTGCTGGCTAGCAGAGTAGAACACCTGTTTAGGCGAGGTGCTGGCTAATGGAGTAGAACACCTGTTTAGGAGAGGTGCCGGCTAGCAGAGTAGAACACCTGTTTAGGCGAGGTGCTGGCTAATGGAGTAGAACACCTGTTTAGGAGAGGTGCTGGCTAGCAGAGTAGAACACCTGTTTAGGAGAGGTGCCGGCTAGCAGAGTACAACACCTGTTTAGGTGAGGTGCTGGCTAGCAGAGTAGAACACCTGTTTAGGCGAGGGGCTGGCTAATGGAGTAGAACACCTGTTTAGGCGAGGTGCTGGCTAGCGGAGTAGAACACCTGTTTAGGAGAGGTGCTGGCTAGCAGAGTAGAACAGCTGTTTAGGCGAGGTGCTGGCTAGCAGAGTAGAACACCTGTTTAGGCGAGGTGCTGGCTAGCGGAGTAGAACACCTGTTTAGGCGAGGTGCTGGCTAGCAGAGTAGAACAGCTGTTTAGGCGAGGTGCTGGCTAGCAGAGTAGAACACCTGTTTAGGAGAGGTGCTGGCTAGCGGAGTAGAACACCTGTTTAGGAGAGGTGCTGGCTAGCGGAGTAGAACACCTGTTTAGGAGAGGTGCTGGCTAGCAGAGTAGAACACCTGTTTAGGCGAGGTGCTGGCTAGCAGAGTAGAACACCTGTTTAGGTGAGGTGCTGGCTAGCAGAGTAGAACACCTGTTTAGGCGAGGTGCTGGCTAGCAGAGTAGAACACCTGTTTAGGAGAGGTGCTGGCTAGCAGAGTAGAACACCTGTTTAGGCGAGGTGCTGGCTAGCGGAGTAGAACACCTGTTTAGGAGAGGTGCTGGCTAGCAGAGTAGAACACCTGTTTAGGCGAGGTGCTGGCTAGCAGAGTAGAACACCTGTTTAGGAGAGGTGCTGGCTAGCAGAGTAGAACACCTGTTTAGGCGAGGTGCTGGCTAGCAGAGTAGAACACCTGTTTAGGCGAGGTGCTGGCTAGCAGAGTAGAACACCTGTTTAGGCGAGGTGCTGGCTAGCAGAGTAGAACACCTGTTTAGGAGAGGTGCTGGCTAGCAGAGTAGAACACCTGTTTAGGCGAGGTGCTGGCTAGCAGAGTAGAACACCTGTTTAGGAGAGGTGCTGGCTAGCAGAGTAGAACAGCTGTTTAGGAGAGGTGCTGGCTAGCAGAGTAGAACAGCTGTTTAGGAGAGGTGCTGGCTAGCAGAGTAGAACACCTGTTTAGGTGAGGTGCTGGCTAGCAGAGTAGAACAGCTGTTTAGGAGAGGTGCTGGCTAGCAGAGTAGAACACCTGTTTAGGCGAGGTGCTGGCTAATGGAGTAGAACACCTGTTTAGGAGAGGTGCCGGCTAGCAGAGTAGAACACCTGTTTAGGAGAGGTGCTGGCTAGCAGAGTAGAACACCTGTTTAGGAGAGGTGCTGGCTAGCAGAGTAGAACACCTGTTTAGGAGAGGTGCTGGCTAGCAGAGTAGAACACCTGTTTAGGAGAGGTGCTGGCTAGCAGAGTAGAACACCTGTTTAGGAGAGGTGCTGGCTAGCGGAGTAGAACACCTGTTTAGGAGAGGTGCTGGCTAGCGGAGTAGAACACCTGTTTAGGAGAGGTGCTGGCTAGCAGAGTAGAACACCTGTTTAGGAGAGGTGCTGGCTAATGGAGTAGAACACCTGTTTAGGAGAGGTGCTGGCTAGCGGAGTAGAACACCTGTTTAGGAGAGGTGCCGGCTAATGGAGTAGAACACTTGAAAAAGAAAAGGAGGGCCGCACACTCGGAGATCAGATGCAATAATTTAATAACCTAATAATCAATGTTTCAACAGACAAGCTGTCTTCATCAGGGTATAAAAACAAACACTGCAAGTCACTAGTTTATAAAGTGTCAAAGGACACACACAGTAGTCTGTAATCATGGCCAGGTGTGGCCTGATATCATTAGCTAATTCTCAGATAAAAAAATAACATACAAAAAGTATAAATGGATAGCATATGATCATAGATACAATTTGGCTACATAGGCCTGCAAACATTAACAATGAGTAGCAAGATCCCAATAATCACAAGAATGGCTTCAGATCAAAGTCTACGTTGAGACCGAAGGGAGTAAGGGTCTTTAAGTTAAAGATCCAGGCAGCCTCTCGTTTTAACAATAAATTGTCGAGGTCACCCCCTCTCCTAGGGAGGGTGACATGTTCATTGCCGATATAACGTACAGATGAAATCGAGTAGTTCGCTTCCAAAAAGTGGGCTGCAACTGGGTAAGTCAAGTTTTTGCACCTGGCTGAAGCACCTGATTTTAAAGGTAGAAATCAGTCTAGGACCAAATCCAGCAACCTTACAGTCCCTTAGAACCCCTAATGTAGTGTTGAGTTAAACTGTTGTAGTGTCCTGTTGTAGTGTCTGTTCAGGGAAGCTCTGATCCCAAGTCAGCTGTTAATGAGAGCAGTATGTCCTGATGTAGTGTAGGTTCAGGGAAGCTCTGATCCCAAGTCAGTAGTTAGAGAGAAGTTTGTCCAAGCAGTTGAGGAGGACAGGCAGGAAGACAGAATGCCTCTCAACGTAGCGCCACAGGGGGCATACAGCAAAGGGCAGTCAAAGACTTGTCACAGCTTGCTTCAGAGTGTGTGCTTCAGAGAGGTAGAGTGCTTTGTGCGTGTGCGTGTGCGTGCGTGTGTGCGTGTGTGCGTGCGTGCGTGCGTGTGTGCGTGCGCGCGTGCACCTTTCTTCCTGGAACACCTTCCTTTCTAGGATCCCCCTTTCCTCCTGGAACTCCTTCCTGGAAGGGTCTCCTTCCTAGGATCCCCCTTTCCTCCTGGAACTCCTTCCTGGAAGGGACTCCTTCCTAGGATCCCCCTTTCTTCCTGGAACTCCTTCCTGGAAGGGTCTCCTTCCTAGGATCCCCCTTTCTTCCTGGAACTCCTTCCTTGAAGGGTCTCCTTTCTAGGATCCCCCTTTCTTCTTGGTACTCCACTACACATCCTTAGATGAGTTCCTCCTCTTGACCCCCACCCTTCCTCCCCTTCTCCCACTCCTTCCTCCTCATCCTCCTTCTCCTCCACCTCTCCCTCTCTCACCCACTCCCCCTCTACTTCAGTCTTTTTAATTTTAATGGTTTTATACACCTTGAGGACATTATGACTCAGCACCAGCACTTGGACTTTATCTGCTTCTCACAGTCAAGGTCCACAGCAGGGCTTTTCTAGCATTCCCCTAATGTTTTCTATGGGTTTGGACGCTGACTTGCTGCAGAGTTTGTTTTCTATGGCCCAGCCTCTGACATATTCACGTGCTATTCCTTCATTGAGGTTTGAATGTTGTGTAGAGATTTAGGTCATTAATATATCTATATGTAATGAGCTGCTGGACGGAGGCCAGGTATTTTCCAGTTTGGAAAGTTAGCCCAATGGACTATGTATTGTCAGATGTACACACACGCGCACACCGCATCCCAACCCTGTTCATCACATCATGGTTGCCATGGTACTGCTTCATGTCAATGATACAACAACTTGCGACATGACACCAGGTGACAAACAGTGTGACATAACCTGCCAACGCGTAACAAGCAACCAGCAGTCATGAAATCCTCCATGATGTAACACAAACTCACTCTTACTTTCTCCTTCGTTATAATTCCCCTATATCTTTTTTCTCTTTCATTAAACACCTTTTCTCTCTTGTCAGTTTTTCGGTGCCGCCAAGTTGCTGCTCTTGTCTTGTTTTTCTCTCTCTCAATCTATCTTTTTTTTTTATCTCCCTCATCATCTCTCTCTGCACATTACACTTTATTCCACTCTCCGTCCTCCACACGTGGACTAGCTGTATTCAGGTTGTGATCATGACAATCAGCAAAGCATTGCTACAGTAGAACTCTATTGGCTGGAGACGGCTGACTGTGCAAGGACAAACATACAGTACAGGGTTAGATCGAGGAAGGGAGGGAGGATGGAGAGAGAGAGAGATGGAGAATGGTGGACATTTATAATGTGGTCATCTACAATGGGATATGGCATCAATCTACATCCTGCAAAAGTCTCCCGTCCTCATCTGTAGTAATTCTGGAGCTTGGCTAGTGGCTTATGTCCGATGGGCACTCCATTCATCCTGTGCACTGCGCTGTGTTATATTAGGGATATCATGGCCTGGACACTAGCATACACAGGCCTGTGCAATGCACTGTGTTATATTATGGACAAAGCCTCCTTCACTCACGCCGCCAAACTTACCCTAGTAAAACTGAATATCCTACCGATCCTCGACTTTGGCGATGTCATCTACAAAATAGCTTCCAATACTCTACTCAGCAAACTGGATGCAGTCTATCACAGTGCCATCCGTTTTGTTACCAAAGCCCCTTATACCACCCACCACTGCGACCTGCATGCTCTAGTCGGCTGGCCCTCGCTACATATTCGTCGCTAGACCCACTGGCTCCAGGTCATCTATAAGTCTATGCTATGTAAAGCTCCGCCTTATCTCAGCTCACTGGTCACGATAACAACACCCACCCGTAGCACGCGCTCCAGCAGCTATATCTCACTGGTCATCCCGAAAGCCAACACCTCCTTTGGCCGCCTTTCCTTCCAGTACCCTGCTACCAGTGACTGGAAGGAATTGCAAAAATCGCTGAAGCTGGAGACTTACATTTCCCTCATTAACTTTAAACATCAGCTATCTGAGCAGCTAACCGATCGCTGCAGCTGTACATAGTCCATCTGTAAATAGCCCACCCAATCTACCTACCTCATCCCCATATTGTTTTTAGTTCCTTTTCTGCTCTTTTGCACACTAGTATCTCTACTTGCACATCACGATCTGCTCATCTATCACTCCAGTGTTAATCTTATAAATTGTAATTACTTTGCTACTATGGCCTATTTATTGCCTTACCTCCTCACGCCATTTGCAGACACTGTATATAGACTTTCTTTTTCTCCTGTTGTGTTATTGACTGTATGTTTCTTTATTCCATGTGTAACTCTGTGTTGTTGTTTGTGTCGCACTGCTTTGCTTCATCTTGGCCAGGTCGCAGTTGGAAATGATAATTTGTTCTCAACTAGCCTACCTACCTATAGTAAAAATGGATATGATTTTCTGGACAATATCATACACAGGTCTATAGTGTAATCACTGAGAGAAGAGAGGGCACCAGGGCCTACACATTTTAATTAATCTCATTATTAATGAAAAAAAGGCCTTGCAATGTGGAGAGGGAGAGGAAGAGAGGGATGGAGGAAGATGTAAGGTTGTAATCAGAGTCTTTAATTACACTACTCTCTCACACGCACACATGCGAGCACAAAAGTACACACACAGACAAACAAACAAGGGTGCGTATGCACACACATGATCGTATATACAGTGGTAATCTCTCTCTATCCAAACCCTTCTCCTTGTGTGTCCTTTGTGGCCGTGCACAGGTTCAAATCCAACTTCGTAGCACAAATGTTGTGTTAGCATAATTGACTGGAGAAGATATGGAGGCCGCCAGCAGGGAGACAATTAGCATCTGAAAGGTTATCTATAATTCCTCTCCTAGGCCAGGTCCCCCCACACACACACACACACACACACACACACACACACACACACACACACACACACACACACACACACACACACACACACACACACACACACACACACACACACACACACACACACACACACACACACAAACAAACACGCTGTTAGAGGCCGGGAAATGGTAGTTGCCAAAACATTTCATTAAGCCAAATGTACTACTGTATATAATTACTTGTATTATTCAAGAGTTTAATTAAATCACAATGCAATGAAAGATTGTATCTTGTCTTCTGGGAGTGTTGTTGATAAATTAAATCAAATGTTATTGGTCACATACACATGGTTAGCAGATGTTAATGCGAGTGTAGCGAAATTATTGTGCTTCTAGTTCTGACAGTGCTGTAATATCTAACAAGTAATCAAACAATTCCCCAACAACTACTTAGTACACACAAATCTAAAATGGGTGAATGAGAATATGTACACATAAATATATGGATGAGCGATGGCCCAGCGGCATAGGCAAGGTGGAATAGATGGTATGAGATACAGTATACACATATGAGATGAGTAACGAAAGATATGTATTTTTTTTTTATGTGGCATTAATTAAAGTGGCATTGTTTAAAGTGACTAGTGATCCATTTATTAAAATTGCCAGTGATTGGGTGTCAATGTAGGCAGCAGCCTCCCTGAGTTAGTGATCTGATGGCCTTGAGATAGAAGCTGTATTTCAGTCTCTTGGTCCGAGCTTTGATGCACCTGTACTGACCTCGCCTTCTGGATGGTAACGGTGTGAACAGGCAGTGGCTCGGGTGGTTGTTGTCCTTGATGATCTTTTTAGCCTGCCTGTGACATCGGGTGCTGTAAGTGTCATGGAGGGCAGGTAGTTTGCCCCTGGTGATGCGTTGTGCAGACCGCACCACCATCTGGAGAGCCTTGCGGTTGAGAGCGGTGCAGTTGTCGTACCAGGCTGTGATACAGTCCGACAGGATGCTCTCGATTGTGCATCTGTAAAAGTTTGTCAGGGCTTTGGGTGACAAGCCAAACCCTCCTGAGGCTGAAGAGGCTGTCGTGCCTTCTTCACAACGCTGTCTGTGTGGGTGGACCATTTCAGTTTGTCTGTGATGTGTATGCCGAGGATCTTAAAACTTTCCACCTTCTCCACTGCTTTCCCTTCGATGTGGATAGGGGGGTGCTCCCTCTGCTATTTCCTGAAGTTCACGATCATCTCCTTTGTTTTGTTGATGTTGGGTGAAAGTTTGCTTTCCTGACACCACACTCCGAGTGCCCTCACCTCCTCCCTGTAGGCTGTCTCGTCGTTGTTGGTAATCAAGCCCACTACTCTTGTGTCATCTGCAAACTTGATGATTGAGTTGGAGGTGTGTATGGCCACGCAATCATGGGTGAACAGGGAGTACAGGAGGGGGCTGAGCACTCACCCTTGTGGGGCCCAGTGTTGAGGGTCAGCGAAGTGGAGATGTTGTTTCCTACCTTCACCACCTGGGTCGCCCTGTCAGAAAGTCCAGGACCAAATTGCACAGAGCGGGGTTGAGACCCAGGGCCTCCAGCTTGATGATGAGCTTGGATGGTACTATTGTGTTGAATGCTGAGCTGTAGTCAATGAACAGCATTCTTACATACAGTAGATATTCCTCTTGTCCAGATGGGATAGGGCAGTGTGCAGTGTGATGGCGATTGCATCGTCTGTGGACCTATTTGGGCGGTTAGCAAACTGAAGAGGGTCTAGGGTGGCCAGTAAGGTGGAGGTGATATGATGCTTGACTAGTCTCTCAAAGCACTTCATGATGACAGAAGTGAGTGCTACGGGGCGGTAGTTATTTAGTTCAGTTATCTTTGCCTTCTTGGGTACAGGAACAATGTTGGCCATCTTGAATCATGTGGGGACAGCAGACTGGGATAGGGAGCGATTGAATATGTCCGTAAACACACCAACCAACTTGTCTGCGCATGCTCTGAGGACGTGGCTAGGGATGCCGTCTGGGCCAGCAGCCTTGCGAGGGTTAAAACGTTTAAATGTTTTACTCACGTCGGCCATGGAGACGGAGTGGTGGCTCGCGTGGTCCTTGTCAGCGGGCAGCGACAGTGGCACTGTATTATCCTCAAAGCGGACAAAGAAGGTGTTTAGTTTGTCTGTGACAAGGCTGGTTTTCTTTTTGTAGTCCGTGATTTATTGTAGACCCTGCCACAAATGTCTCGTGTCTGAGCCGTTGAATTGCGACTCCACTTTGTCCCTGTACCGGCATTCTGCTTGTTTGATTGCCTTGCGGAGGGAATAACTACACTTTTATATTCAGCCATATTCCCAGATCTCTTTCCATGGTTAAATGCGTTGGATCGCGCTTTCAGTTTTGCGCGAATGCCGCCATCCATCCACGGTTTCTAAATTGGGGTAGGTTTTAATAGTCACAGTGGGTACAACATCTCCAGTGCACTTCCTTACAAACTCAGGATGAGCTTCCTGTACAAACTCTGTATAATGAGATTATTGTTGCGTAAAGATTGGTGGAGGACAGTAATTACATTGTAATTAATTGGACAGCAAATCACCTCACTTGTTCTGATGATCTCTCAGCCTGTGATTAGCTTCTACCTACCACCTTGACCTCTGACCTCCACCCTCAGGGTAGTTGCCATGGCGTTAGTGACAGTGATGTGTTGTATGAGATGGTATACCTGTCTGACAGTCAGATCCATGCAAAGCCATATTATTATTAGTCTCAATGTTGTTAATCACACATTAGTACATGGTACATAGCTATGTCAATCAATTAATCAATCAAGTAACCAAAATAGTTTTCAATCTTGGCGTTTGTAATGAGGTGTAGGCTACATTGCAGGAGGCAGACTCACATCTATCAATCAATTGAAATTAATACAAATTATGAATAAGTAAGCAAAACAGGACCTGGGAAAAAGAGGGGGAAGTTTGTGCTGAGGGGTGGAAGTAAAGGAATTCTCTCTTCTCCATCCCTTTCCCTCCTCTTGTCCCCATACCCCCGGCTCCTGCTGCCCCTCTCTCTCTCTTTCTCTCCCTCTCTCCCCTTCTCTCCCTCTCTCCGGTCCGCCAGGTTCAGCTGTGGTGAAGAGCTATGAAAAATAGATGAATGTGTTGCGCTGCCCCTCTTTCCCTCCTCCTCTCTCTCTCTGCAGTCTGATCATGCTTGGCTGTAATATATTTATTTTGCCGGTAACGAGAGTGAAGGACAGAGTTTCTTTAGTTTTTTCACAGGGCTAGACTCTGTAAAAAACAATATAGTGAGTTCATTTAATATAGTGAGTTGGTTCTGCTCTATACTAAATTAGCATACCCCCTGAGTGCCTTCCGTGTTTCACACCTGGTAGTTTGGTTGATGGGACTACCAGCTCTCTCTGTAACCTAGAGAGCAACCAGTGGGTCCATCTCCTCCATACCATGTTTCTTGTAGGATGACAATGTCTGTATTTCTGATATCTTTAATGAAATACAGATTCCTACTCTGAGCATCTGGTACATGCCATAAGATTGGGGGTTGTGCCTGTTTGCCTGCTCATGGCCTGGGCGTGTGTGTGACTTCCATGTTGAGGCCCTCTTTGCGGGAGGCAGGGCATGGGGTGTGCAGTAGGGGCCTAGGTCTGATCTGAGGGTGCCTAAATGGGGTGTGGGCATGGTTGACTTGGGTGTGTGTTGATTGGTTGGGGTGTGGGTGTGATTGTGGCTGGTGGTGCTGTGGTCTGGATGTGGGTTCGGGGGGGGTGGGATTGAACTGGGGATTTTGTGATGTCATAAAGATATAAGGTGTGTGTGGAATTCACTCCCTCTATCTATCTCTCTGTCTCTCACTCTCTATCTCTCTCTCTCTCTATCTATCTCTCTCTCTATCTCTCTGTCTCTCACTCTCTCTCTCTCTCTCTCTATCTATCTCTCTGTCTCTCACTCTCACTCTCTCTATCTATCTCTGTCTCTCTGTCTGTCTGTCTCTCTCTCTCTCTATCTATCTCTCTGTCTCTCTGTCTCTCTCTCTATCTATTTATCTCTCTCTATCTATCTCTCTGTCTCTATGCCTCTCTCACGCTCTCTCTATCTATCTCTCTGTCAATTCAATTCAATTCAAGGGGCTTTATTGGCATGGGAAACATGTGTTAACATTGCCAAAGCAAGTGAGGTAGATAATATACAAAAGTTAAATGAAAATTAAAAATTAAATACAATTTTTTTTTTTTTTTTTTTTTTATTAACAGTAAACATTACACATACAGTGTAGTTTCAAAACAATAAAGTTTCAAAACAATAAAGACATCACAAATGTCATATTGTATATATACAGTGTTGTAACAATGTACAAATGGTTAAAGTACACAAGGGAAAATAAATAAGCATAAATATGGGTTGTATTTACAATGGTGTTTGTTCTTCACTGGTTGCCCTTTTCTTGTGGCAACAGGTCACAAATCTTGCTGCTGTGATGGCACACTGTGGAATTTCACCCAGTAGATATGGGAGTTTATCAAAATTGGATTTGTTTTCAAATTCTTTGTGGGTCTGTGTGATCTGAGGGAAATATGTGTCTCTAATATGGTCATACATTTGGCAGGAGGTTAGGAAGTGCAGCTCAGTTTCCACCTCATTTTGTGAGCAGTGAGCACATAGCCTTTCTTCTCTTGAGAGCCATGTCTGCCTACGGCGGCCTTTCTCAATAGCAAGGCTATGCTCACTGAGTCTGTACATAGTCAAAGCTTTCCTTAAGTTAGGGTCAGTCACAGTGTTCAGGTATTCTGCCACTTTGTACTCTCTGTTTAGGGCCAAATAGCATTCTAGTTTGCTCTGTTTTTTTGTTAATTCTTTCCAATGTGTCAAGTAATTATCTTTTTGTTTTCTCATGATTTGGTTGGGTCTAATTGTGCTGTTGTCCTGGGGCTCTGTGGGGTGTGTTTGTGTTTGTGAACAGAGCCCTAGGACCAGCTTGCTTAGGGGACTCTTCTCCAAGTTCATCTCTCTGTAGGTGATGGCTTTGTTATGGAAGGTTTGGGAATCGCTTCCTTTTAGGTGGTTGTAGAATTTAACGGCTCTTTTCTGGATTTTGATAATTAGTGAGTATCGGCCTAATTCTGCTCTGCATGCATTATTTGGTGTTCTACGTTGTACACGGAGGACATTTTTGCAGTATTCTGCATGCAGAGTCTCAATTTGGTGTTTGTCCCATTTTGTGAATTCTTGGTTGGTGAGCGGACCCCAGACCTCTCAACCATAAAGGGCGACGGGCTCTATGACTGATTCAAGTATTTTTAGCCAGATCCTAATTGGTATGTTGAAATTTATGTTCCTTTTGATGGCATAGAATGGAGAATGGAGAATAGATGGCATAGTCTCTCTCTCTCTCACTCTCTCTATCTGTCTCTGTCTCTGTCTCTCACTCTCACTCTATCTATCTCTGTCTCTCTGTCTCTCACTCTCACTCTCTCTATCTATCTCTGTCTCTCTGTCTCACTCTCACTTTCTCTCTCTCTTTCTCTGTCTCTGTCTCTATGTCTGTCTCTCTCTCTCTCTTTCTCTGTCTCTCTGTCTCTATGTCTGTCTCTCTCTCTCTCTCTCTCTCTCTCTCTCTCTCTCTCTCTCTCTCTCTCGCTCTCTCTCTTTCTCTGTCTCTCTGTCTCTATGTCTGTCTCTCTCTCTCTCTTTCAATTCAATTCAATTCAATTTGCTTTATTGGCATGACGTAGCAGTGTACATATTGCCAAAGCTTATTTACAATATAAAAATGAGAATCTCTCTCTCTGTCTCTATGTCTCTATCTCTCTCTCTCTCTTTCTCTCTGTCTCTCTGTCTCTCTCTCTGTCTCTCACTGTCTCTCTGTCTCTATGCCTGTCTCTCGCTCTCTCATTCTCTGTCTCTGTCTCTCTGTCTCTCTCTCTCTGTGTCTGTCTCTCTGTCTGTTTCTCTGTCTCTGTTTCTCAGTCTCTGTTTCTCTGTTTCTCTGTTTCTCTGTCTCTGTCTCTGTCTCTGTCTCTGTCGCTCTCTCTATGTCTGTCTCTGTCTCTCTCTCTGTGTGTGTCTCTGTCTCTCTCTGTGTCTCCCTGTCTCTTTCTCTCTCTTTATGTCTCTGTCTCTCTCTCTATGTCTCTGTCTCTCTCTCTCTCTCTCTGTGTCTCTGTCTCTGTCTCTCTCTCTCTCTCTCTCTCTCTCTCGCTGTCTCTCTTTCTCTGTCTCTCTCTCTCTCTGTCTCCCTCTCTATGTCTCTCTATGTCTATGTCTCTATGTCTCTCTATCTCTCTGTCTCTCTCGCTCTCTCTCTGTGTCACTGTGTGTCTCTATATATGTCTCTATCTCTTTCTCTCAATCTCACTATCTCTGTCTCTGTTTCTCTGTCTCTATCTCTATGTATGTCTCTCTCTCTGTCTCTCTGTGTCTCTGTCTCTCTCTCTATGTCTGTCTCTGTCTCACTCTCTCTGTCTCTTTCTCTATGTCTCTGGCTCTCTCTCTCTCTCTCTGTGTGTCTCTCTATGTCTCTGGCTCTCTCTCTCTCTGTGTGTCTCTCTATGTCTCTGGCTCTCTCTCTCTGTGTGTGTGTCTCTCTATGTCTCTGGCTCTCTCTCTCTGTGTGTGTGTGTCTCTCTATGTCTCTGGCTCTCTCTCTCTGTGTGTGTGTCTCTCTATATCTCTGGCTCTCTCTCCCTGTGTGTGTCTCTCTCTATGTCTCTGGCTCTCTCCCCTGTGTGTGTGTCTCTCTTTGTCTCTGGCTCTCTCTCCCTGTGTGTGTGTCTCTCTATGTCTCTCTCTCTCTCTCTCTCTCTCTCTCTCTCTCTCTCACTCTCTCTCTCTCACTCTCTGTATCTCCCTCTCTCTCTCTGTATCTCTCTCTCTCTCTCTCTGTGTATCTCTCTCTCTCTCTCTGTGTCTCTCTCTCTGTATCTCTCTCTCTGTGTCTCTCTCTCTCTCTCTCTTTCTCTCTGTGTCTCTCTCTCTCGGTGTCTCTGTGTCTCTGTGCCTCTCTCTCTCTCTCTCTCTCTCTCTCTCTCTCTCTCTCTCTCTCTCTCTCTCTCTCTCTCTCTCTCTCTCTCTCTCTGTGTCTCTCTGTGTCTCTCTCTCTGTGTCTCTCTGTGTCTCTCTCTCTGTGTCTCTCTCTCTCTCTCTCTGTGTCTCTCTCTCTCTCTCTCCGTGTCTCTCTCTCTGTATCTCTCTCTCTCTCTGTGTCTCTCTCTCTCTCTCTTTCTCTCTGTGTCTCTCTCTCTCTGTGTCTCTCTCTCTCTCTCTTTCTCTCTGTGTGTCTCTCTCTCGGTGTCTCTGTGCTAATCAACAGGCTCTCTATCTGGTGGGCTGTTATTGATCTCCTCTTCTGTCAGTCACTACTTCAAGGGGTTCTACAAGGGATTAAACATGAATATATATGGATAGCTACAACTTTGGTGTTGATCAAGAGAATGTGAAACCATATCCAATTTACCATCAAACATGTCAAATCATATGGGGATTCTGTGATGTCAGAGAGATATAGTTTGTGTGCGTCTCTGTATACGGTAAGGAGGTCTGTGTGTATAGTAGTGTATGATAGGGATGTCTCTGTGTATGATAGGGATGTCTCTGTGTATAGTAAGGATGTCTCTGTATATTGTAGGGATGTCTCTGTATATAGTAGGGATGTCTCTGTGTAAAGTAGGGATGTCTGTCTGTATAGTATGGATGTCTTTGTGTAAAGTAGGAATGTCTCTTTGTAAAGTAGGGATGTCTCTGTGTATAGGAGGGATGTCTGTGTGTATAGTAGGGATGTCTGTGTGTATAGTAGGGTTGTCTGTGTGTATAGTAGGGATGTCTGTCTGTATAGTATGGATATATCTGTGTATAATAGGGATGTATCTGTGTACAGTAGGGATATATCAGTGTATGGTAGGGATGTCTGTATGGGATGTGTATGGTGCAGAATCTCAGGCTCAGCTCCTCTCTGCCGATAGCCTCTAGCCATCAATGATTTGTATTTTAGCTATTAGATTGGAATGTGTAAATTATTGACTTGAATGTTGAAGTGTGTTCGCTGGAGGTATAAACTACTCCACGTCAGATGGAATACAACACATATGATTGGATTGTAAAGTGTATGTGTGTTTAAACTTTGTTGCAATCTATTGGTTCATAATAACTCAGTGCGAGTCTATTATCTCCTAAAACTTCACTCCAACATCACAGTGTACACGGTACAGTCTCTCTCAACGTCAAACGCCCAATCCCTCCCTGTGTTTCTCCGTCTTCATCCTTTTTTATCTCATTCCTCCACCTTCTCCCTCCCTCCTCCACCCTCTATCTCGTCCTCCACCCTCTACCTCCTTACTCCACCCTCACTCTCTGTACTCCACCCTCTACCTCCCTCCTCCACCCTCTATCTCGTCCTCCACCCTCTACCTCCCTCCTCCACCCTCTATCTCGTCCTCCACCCTCTACCTCCTTACTCCACCCTCACTCTCTGTACTCCACCCTCTACCTCCCTCCTCCACCCTCTATCTCGTCCTCCACCCTCTACCTCCCTCCTCCACCCTCACTCTCTGTACTCCACCCTCTACCTCCCTCCTCCACCCTCACTCTCTGTACTCCACCCTCTACCTCCCTCCTCCACCCTCTATCTCGTCCTCCACCCTCTACCTCCCTCCTCCACCCTCCCTCTCTGTACTCCACCCTCTACCTCCCTCCTCCACCCTCACTCTCTGTCCTCCACCCTCTCCCTCCCTCCTCCACCCTCACTCTCCTTCTGTAAATTGCATCAGACCTGCATTCCATTTGATGGTAAGAGGCTTTTGAACTGGAGGAATAATCTAATACGCTGGTCTTCGCGGTCAGCCTGAGCCTGTGTGCAGCTTTAATATTCATGGGCAGGAACAAGATTTAAATAGTGATCTGGGTAGTAGGGTGGTGTGGGTCATGCAGCAGAGGACAGCTCTCTTACAACTGAATGGTTATATACAGTAGGGAGTGGTTATATAAAGTAGGTTGGTGGTTATGTACAGTAGAGTTGTTATATACAGTAGAGTTGTTATATACAGTAGAGTTGTTATATACAGTAGGTTGGTTATATACAGTAGAGTTGTTATATACAGTAGGGTGGTTATATACAGTAGAGTTGTTATATACAGTAGGGTGGTTATATACAGTAGAGTTGTTATATACAGTAGGGTGGTTATGTACAGTAGGGTGGTTATATACAGTAGGGTGGTTATATACAGTAGAGTTGTTATATAGAGTAGAGTTGTTATATAGAGTAGAGTTGTTATATAGAGTAGGGTGGTTATATACAGTAGAGTTGTTATATAGAGTAGAGTTGTTATATAGAGTAGAGTTGTTATATAGAGTAGAGTTGTTATATAGAGTAGGGTGGTTATATACAGTAGAGTGGTTATATACAGTAGAGTTGTTATATACAGTAGAGTTGTTATATACAGTAGAGTTGTTATATACAGTAGGGTGGTTATATACAGTAGGGTGGTTATATACAGTAGAGTGGTTATATACAGTAGAGTGGTTATATACAGTAGGGTGGTTATATACAGTAGGGTGGTTATATACAGTAGGGTGGTTATATACAGTAGGGTGGTTATATACAGTAGAGTTGTTATATACAGTCGGGTGGTTATATACAGTAGGGTTGTTATATACAGTAGAGTTGTTATATACAGTAGAGTGGTTATATACAGTAGAGTGGTTATATACAGTAGGGTGGTTATATACAGTAGGGTGGTTATATACAGTAGGGTGGTTATATACAGTAGAGTGGTTATATACAGTAGAGTTGTTATATACAGTAGGGTGGTTATATACAGTAGAGTTGTTTTATACAGTAGAGTGGTTATATACAGTAGGGTGGTTATATACAGTAGGGTGGTTATATACAGTAGAGTGGTTATATACAGTAGGGTGGTTATATACAGTAGGGTGGTTATATACAGTAGGGTGGTTATATACAGTAGAGTGGTTATATACAGTAGGGTGGTTATATACAGTAGGGTGGTTATATACAGTAGGGTGGTTATATACAGTAGGGTGGTTATATACAGTAGGGTGGTTATATACAGTAGAGTTGTTATATACAGTAGGGTGGTTATATACAGTAGAGTTGTTAAATACAGTAGGGTGGTTATATACAGTAGGGTGGTTATATACAGTAGTGTGGTTATATACAGTAGAGTTGTTATATACAGTAGGGTGGTTATATACAGTAGAGTTGTTATATACAGTAGGGTGGTTATATACAGTAGAGTTGTTATATACAGTAGGGTGGTTATATACAGTAGAGTGGTTATATACAGTAGTGTGGTTATATACAGTAGAGTTGTTATACAGTAGGGTGGTTATATACAGTAGAGTTGTTATATACAGTAGGGTGGTTATATACAGTAGAGTTGTTATATACAGTAGAGTTGTTATATACAGTAGGGTGGTTATATACAGTAGGGTGGCTATATACAGTAGAGTTGTTATATACAGTAGGGTGGTTATATACAGTAGAGTTGTTATATACAGTAGAGTGGTTATATACAGTAGAGTTGTTATATACAGTAGGGTGGTTATATACAGTAGGGTGGTTATATACAGTAGGGTGGTTATATACAGTAGGGTGGTTATATACAGTAGTGTGGTTATATACAGTAGAGTTGTTATATACAGTAGAGTTGTTATATTCAGTAGAGTTGTTATATACAGTAGGGTGGTTATATACAGTAGAGTTGTTATATACAGTAGAGTGGTTATATACAGTAGAGTTGTTATATACAGTAGGGTGGTTATATACAGTAGAGTTGCTTTATACAGTAGAGTTGTTATATACAGTAGGGTGGTTATATACAGTAGGGTGGTTATATACAGTAGAGTTGTTATATACAGTAGGGTGGTTATATACAGTAGGGTGGTTATATACAGTGGGGTGGTTATATACAGTAGGGTGGTTATATACAGTAGGGTGGTTATATACAGTAGGGTGGTTATATACAGTAGGGTGGTTATATACAGTAGGGTGGTTATATACAGTAGGGTGGTTATATACAGTAGGGTGGTTATATACAGTAGAGTTGTTATATACAGTAGAGTTGTTATATACAGTAGGGTGGTTATATACAGTAGGGTGGCTATATACAGTAGAGTGGTTATATACAGTAGGGTGGTTATATACAGTAGAGTTGTTATATACAGTAGAGTGGTTATATACAGTAGGGTGGTTATATACAGTAGGGTGGCTATATACAGTACAGTTTTTATATACAGTAGGGTGGTTATATACAGTAGAGTTGTTATATACAGTAGGGTGGTTATATACAGTAGGGTGGTTATATACAGTAGAGTGGTTATATACAGTAGGGTGGTTATATACAGTAGGGTGGTTATATACAGTAGAGTTGTTATATACAGTAGGGTGGTTATATACAGTAGTGTGGTTATATACAGTAGAGTTGTTATATACAGTAGAGTGGTTACATACAGTAGGGTGGTTATATTCAGTAGAGTTGTTATATACAGTAGGGTGGTTATATACAGTAGAGTTGTTATATACAGTAGAGTGGTTATATACAGTAGAGTTGTTATATACAGTAGGGTGGTTATATACAGTAGAGTTGTTTTATACAGTTGGGTGGTTATATACAGTGGAGTGGTTATATACAGTAGAGTTGTTATATACAGTAGAGTTGTTATATACAGTAGGGTGGTTATATACAGTAGGGTGGTTATATACAGTAGAGTGGTTATATACAGTAGGGTGGTTATATACAGTAGAGTTGTTATATACAGTGGAGTGGTTATATACAGTAGAGTTGGTATATACAGTAGAGTTGTTATATACAGTAGGGTGGTTATATACAGAAGGGTGGTTATATACAGTAGGGTGGTTATATACAGTAGAGTTGTTATATACAGTAGGGTGGTTATATACAGTAGAGTTGTTATATACAGTAGGGTGGTTATATACAGTAAGGTGGTTATATACAGTAGGGTGGTTATATACAGTAGAGTTGTTATGTACAGTAGGGTGGTTATATACAGTAGAGTTGTTATATACAGTAGAGTTGTTATATACAGTAGGGTGGATTATATACAGTAGAGTTGTTATATACAGTAGGGTGGTTATATACAGTAGGGTGGTTATATACAGTAGAGTTGTTATATACAGTAGGGTGGTTATATACAGTAGGGTGGTTATATACTTTAGAGTTGTTATATACAGTAGGGTGGTTATATACAGTAGAGTTGTTATTTACAGTAGGGTGGTTATATACAGTAGGGTGGTTATATACAGTAGAGTTGTTATATACAGTAGGGTGGTTATATACAGTAGAGTTGTTATATACAGTAGGGTGGTTATATACAGTTGGGTGGTTATATACAGTAGAGTTGTTATATACAGTTGGGTGGTTATATACAGTAGAGTTGTTATATACAGTAGGGTGGTTATATACAGTAGAGTTGTTATATACAGTAGGGTGGTTATATACAATAGGGTGGTTAGAAACAGTAGGGTGGTTATATACAGTAGGGTGGTTATATACAGTAGGGTGGTTATATACAGTAGGGTGGTTATATACAGTAGGGTGGTTATATACAGTAGAGTTGTTATATACAGTAGGGTGGTTATATACAGTAGAGTGGTTATATACAGTAGGGTGGTTATATACAGTAGAGTTGTTATATACAGTAGAGTTGTTATATACAGTAGAGTTGTTATATACAGTAGAGTTGTTATATACATTAGGGTGGTTATATACAGTAGGGTGGTTATATACAGTAGAGTTGTTAAATACAGTAGGGTGGTTATATACAGTAGGGTGGTTATATACAGTAGAGTGGTTATATACAGTAGGGTGGTTATATACAGTAGAGTTGTTATATACAGTAGGGTGGTTATATACAGTTGGGTGGTTATATACAGTATAGTTGTTATATACAGTTGGGTGGTTATATACAGTAGAGTTGTTATATACAGTAGGGTGGTTATATACAGTAGAGTTGTTATATACAGTAGGGTGGTTATATACAGTAGGGTGGTTATATACAGTAGGGTGGTTATATACAGTAGGGTGGTTATATACAGTAGGGTGGTTATATACAGTAGGGTGGTTATATACAGTAGAGTGGTTATATACAGTAGAGTTGTTATATACAGTAGAGTTGTTATATACAGTAGAGTGGTTATATACATTAGGGTGGTTATATACAGTAGGGTGGTTATATACAGTAGAGTTGTTAAATACAGTAGGGTGGTTATATACAGTAGAGTGGTTATATACAGTAGGGTGGTTATATACAGTAGAGTGGTTATATACAGTAGGGTGGTTATATACAGTAGGGTGGTTATATACAGTAGGGTGGTTATATACAGTAGAGTTGTTATATACAGTAGAGTTGTTATATACAGTAGAGTTGTTATATACAGTTGGGTGGTTATATACAGTAGGGTGGTTATATACAGTAGGGTGGTTATATACAGTAGAGTGGTTATATACAGTAGGGTGGTTATATATACAGTAGAGTGGTTATATACAGTAGGGTGGTTATATACAGTAGAGTTGTTATATACAGTAGAGTTGTTATATACAGTAGAGTTGTTATATACAGTAGAGTGGTTTTATACAGTAGGGTGGTTATATACAGTAGGGTGGTTATATAGAGTAGAGTTGTTATATACAGTAGGGTGGTTATATACAGTAGAGTGGTTATATACAGTAGAGTTGTTATATACATTAGAGTTGTTATATACAGTAGGGTGGTTATATACAGTAGGGTGGTTATATACAGTAGAGTTGTTATATAAAGTACGGTGGTTATATACAGTAGGGTGGTTATTGACAGAGTTGTTATATACAGTAGAGTTGTTATATACAGTAGGGTGGTCACATACAGTAGGGTGGTTATATACAGTAGGGTGGTTATATACAGTAGAGTTGTTATATACAGTAGGGTGGTTATATACTGTAGGGTGGTTATATACAGTAGTGTGGTTATATACAGTAGAGTTGTTATACAGTAGGGTGGTTATATACAGTAGAGTTGTTATATACAGTAGGGTGGTTATATACAGTAGGGTGGTTATATACAGTAGAGTGGTTATATACAGTAGGGTGGTTATATACAGTAGAGTGGTTATATACAGTAGAGTGGTTATATACAGTAGGTTGGTTATATACAGTAGAGTTGTTATATACAGTAGAGTGGTTATATACAGTAGGGTGGTTATATACAGTAGGGTGGTTATATACAGTAGGGTGGTTATATACAGTAGAGTTGTTATATACAGTAGAGTTGTTATATACAGTAGGGTGGTTATATACAGTAGAGTTGTTATATACAGTAGGGTGGTTATATACAGTAGAGTTGTTATATACAGTAGAGTTGTTATATACAGTAGGGTGGTTATATACAGTAGGGTGGTTATATACAGTGGGGTGGTTATATACAGTAGGGTGGTTATATACAGTAGGGTGGTTATATACAGTAGGGTGGTTATATACAGTAGGGTGGTTATATACAGTAGGGTGGTTATATACAGTAGGGTGGTTATATACAGTAGGGTGGTTATATACAGTAGAGTTGTTATATACAGTAGAGTTGTTATATACAGTAGGGTGGTTATATACAGTAGGGTGGCTATATACAGTAGAGTGGTTATATACAGTAGGGTGGTTATATACAGTAGAGTTGTTATATACAGTAGAGTGGTTATATACAGTAGGGTGGTTATATACAGTAGGGTGGCTATATACAGTAGAGTTTTTATATACAGTAGGGTGGCTATATACAGTAGAGTTGTTATATACAGTAGGGTGGTTATATACAGTAGGGTGGTTATATACAGTAGAGTGGTTATATACAGTAGGGTGGTTATATACAGTAGGGTGGTTATATACAGTAGAGTTGTTATATACAGTAGGGTGGTTATATACAGTAGTGTGGTTATATACAGTAGAGTTGTTATATACAGTAGAGTGGTTACATACAGTAGGGTGGTTATATTCAGTAGAGTTGTTATATACAGTAGGGTGGTTATATACAGTAGAGTTGTTATATTCAGTAGACTGGTTATATACAGTAGAGTTGTTATATACAGTAGGGTGGTTATATACAGTAGAGTTGTTTTATACAGTTGGGTGGTTATATACAGTGGAGTGGTTATATACAGTAGAGTTGTTATATACAGTAGAGTTGTTATATACAGTAGGGTGGTTATATACAGTAGGGTGGTTATATACAGTAGAGTGGTTATATACAGTAGGGTGGTTATATACAGTAGAGTTGTTATATACAGTGGAGTGGTTATATACAGTAGAGTTGGTATATACAGTAGAGTTGTTATATACAGTAGGGTGGTTATATACAGAAGGGTGGTTATATACAGTAGGGTGGTTATATACAGTAGAGTTGTTATATACAGTAGGGTGGTTATATACAGTAGAGTTGTTATATACAGTAGGGTGGTTATATACAGTAAGGTGGTTATATACAGTAGGGTGGTTATATACAGTAGAGTTGTTATGTACAGTAGGGTGGTTATATACAGTAGAGTTGTTATATACAGTAGAGTTGTTATATACAGTAGGGTGGATTATATACAGTAGAGTTGTTATATACAGTAGGGTGGTTATATACAGTAGGGTGGTTATATACAGTAGAGTTGTTATATACAGTAGGGTGGTTATATACAGTAGGGTGGTTATATACTTTAGAGTTGTTATATACAGTAGGGTGGTTATATACAGTAGAGTTGTTATTTACAGTAGGGTGGTTATATACAGTAGGGTGGTTATATACAGTAGAGTTGTTATATACAGTAGGGTGGTTATATACAGTAGAGTTGTTATATACAGTAGGGTGGTTATATACAGTTGGGTGGTTATATACAGTAGAGTTGTTATATACAGTTGGGTGGTTATATACAGTAGAGTTGTTATATACAGTAGGGTGGTTATATACAGTAGAGTTGTTATATACAGTAGGGTGGTTATATACAGTAGGGTGGTTATATACAGTAGGGTGGTTATATACAGTAGGGTGGTTATATACAGTAGGGTGGTTATATACAGTAGGGTGGTTATATACAGTAGAGTTGTTATATACAGTAGGGTGGTTATATACAGTAGAGTGGTTATATACAGTAGGGTGGTTATATACAGTAGAGTTGTTATATACAGTAGAGTTGTTATATACAGTAGAGTTGTTATATACAGTAGAGTTGTTATATACATTAGGGTGGTTATATACAGTTGGGTGGTTATATACAGTAGAGTTGTTAAATACAGTAGGGTGGTTATATACAGTAGGGTGGTTATATACAGTAGAGTGGTTATATACAGTAGGGTGGTTATATACAGTAGAGTTGTTATATACAGTAGGGTGGTTATATACAGTTGGGTGGTTATATACAGTAGAGTTGTTATATACAGTTGGGTGGTTATATACAGTAGAGTTGTTATATACAGTAGGGTGGTTATATACAGTAGAGTTGTTATATACAGTAGGGTGGTTATATACAGTAGGGTGGTTATATACAGTAGGGTGGTTATATACAGTAGGGTGGTTATATACAGTAGGGTGGTTATATACAGTAGGGTGGTTATAGACAGTAGAGTGGTTATATACAGTAGAGTTGTTATATACAGTAGAGTTGTTATATACAGTAGAGTGGTTATATACATTAGGGTGGTTATATACAGTAGGGTGGTTATATACAGTAGAGTTGTTAAATACAGTAGGGTGGTTATATACAGTAGAGTGGTTATATACAGTAGGGTGGTTATATACAGTAGAGTGGTTATATACAGTAGGGTGGTTATATACAGTAGGGTGGTTATATACAGTAGGGTGGTTATATACAGTAGAGTTGTTATATACAGTAGAGTTGTTATATACAGTAGAGTTGTTATATACAGTTGGGTGGTTATATACAGTAGGGTGGTTATATACAGTAGGGTGGTTATATACAGTAGAGTGGTTATATACAGTAGGGTGGTTATATATACAGTAGAGTGGTTATATACAGTAGGGTGGTTATATACAGTAGAGTTGTTATATACAGTAGAGTTGTTATATACAGTAGAGTTGTTATATACAGTAGAGTGGTTTTATACAGTAGGGTGGTTATATACAGTAGGGTGGTTATATAGAGTAGAGTTGTTATATACAGTAGGGTGGTTATATACAGTAGAGTGGTTATATACAGTAGAGTTGTTATATACATTAGAGTTGTTATATACAGTAGGGTGGTTATATACAGTAGGGTGGTTATATACAGTAGAGTTGTTATATAAAGTACGGTGGTTATATACAGTAGGGTGGTTATTGACAGAGTTGTTATATACAGTAGAGTTGTTATATACAGTAGGGTGGTCACATACAGTAGGGTGGTTATATACAGTAGGGTGGTTATATACAGTAGAGTTGTTATATACAGTAGGGTGGTTATATACTGTAGGGTGGTTATATACAGTAGTGTGGTTATATACAGTAGAGTTGTTATACAGTAGGGTGGTTATATACAGTAGAGTTGTTATATACAGTAGGGTGGTTATATACAGTAGGGTGGTTATATACAGTAGAGTGGTTATATACAGTAGGGTGGTTATATACAGTAGAGTGGTTATATACAGTAGAGTGGTTATATACAGTAGGTTGGTTATATACAGTAGAGTTGTTATATACAGTAGAGTGGTTATATACAGTAGGGTGGTTATATACAGTAGGGTGGTTATATACAGTAGGGTGGTTATATACAGTAGAGTTGTTATATACAGTAGAGTTGTTATATACAGTAGGGTGGTTATATACAGTAGAGTTGTTATATACAGTAGGGTGGTTATATACAGTAGAGTTGTTATATACAGTAGAGTTGTTATATACAGTAGGGTGGTTATGTACAGTAGGGTGGTTATATACAGTAGAGTGGTTATATACAGTAGAGTTGTTATATACAGCAGAGTTGTTATATACAGTAGAGTTGTTATATACAGTAGGGTGGTTATATACAGTAGGGTGGTTATATACAGTAGAGTTGTTATATACAGTAGGGTGGTTATATACAGTAGAGTTGTTATTTACAGCAGAGTTGTTATATACAGTAGAGTTGTTATATACAGTAGGGTGGTTATATACAGTAGGGTGGTTATATACAGTTGGGTGGTTATATACAGTAGAGTTGTTATATACAGTAGGGTGGTTATATACAGCAGAGTTGTTATATACAGTAGGGTGGTTATATACAGTAGGGTTGTGGTCATATACAGTTGGGAGGTTATATTCAGTAAGGGCGGTTATATACAGTAGGGGGTGGTTATATACACTATGGTGGTTGTATACAGTAGGGGGGGGGGTGATTATATACTGTAGCGTGATAGTTAGGGCTGTTATATGCTGTAGGGGGTGGTTATATACCTTAGGGGGTGGTTATAAACAGTAGGGGGTTTGTTATATACAGTAGAGGGGTGGTTATATACAGTAGTGTGGTTATGTACAGTCGGGTGGTTTGATACAGTAGGGTTGATATATACAGTAGTGTGGTTATGTACAGTCGGGTGGTTTGATACAGTAGGGTTGATATATACAGTAGTGTGGTTATGTACAGTCGGGTGGTTTGATACAGTAGAGTGGTTATATACAGTAGGGTGGTTATATACAGTCGGGTGGTTATATACAGTTGTGTGGTTATGTACAGTAGGGTGGTTATATACAGTAGGGTTGTTATATACAGTAGGGTGGTTAAATACAGTAGGGTGGTTATGTACAGTCGGGTGGTTTGATACAGTAGGGTTGATATATACAGTAGTGTGGTTATGTACAGTCGGGTGGTTTGATACAGTAGGGTTGATATATACAGTAGTGTGGTTATGTACAGTCGGGTGGTTTGATACAGTAGAGTGGTTATATACAGTAGGGTGTTTATATACAGTCGGGTGGTTATGGGCGCCCAGCTGGTTCTGGCTGGCGTGGCTATGCTAATTTAGCGCTACATTTTGTTTTCGCTATAAAACATTTAATAAATCTGAAATATTGTTTGGATTCACCAGATGTTGGGCTTTCAATATCTGTACGCTGTGTATTTTTTCTGAAATGTTTTAAGATAAGTAATTAGTTATATGACGTTGGTCTCTGTAATTGTTCTGGCTGCGTCGGCACTATTTCAGATTGCAGCTGCAATGTAGAACTGTGATTTATACCTGAAAAATGCACATTTTTCAAAAAAAAACTATGCTATACCATAAATATGTTATCAGACTGTCATCTTATGAAGTTGTTTCTTGGTTAGTGGCTATATATATTTTTATTTAGTCGAATTAGTGATAGCTACTGACGCAGGAAAAAACTGTTGGAGTAAAAAAATTGTGTCTTTTGCTAACGTGTTTAGCTAATAGATTTACATATTGTGTCTTCCCTGTAAAACATTATAAAAATCTGAAATGGTGGCTTTATTCACAGGATCTGTATCTTTCATTAGGTGTCTTGGACTTGTGATTTAATGATATTTAGATGCTACTATTTAATTGTGACGCTATGCTAGCGATGCTAATCAGTGTGGGGGGGGTGGGGGGTGCTCCCGGACCCGGGGTAGGTGCTCGATAGAGGTTAATCCAACCGCTATGTCAGATTTCAAAAAGGCTTTACGGCGAAAGCATACCATGCGATTATCTGAGGACAGCGCCCCATATACACCTGCGTTAAAAACATTTTCCAAACCAGCAGAGGCGTCACAAAAATCAGAAATAATGATAAAATAAATCACTTACCTTTGAAGATCTTCTTCTGATTGCGATCCCAAGGGTCCCAGTTACACAACAAATGGTCATTTTGTTCAATAAAGTCTTTATATCCCAAAATAGTCAGTTTAGTTGGCGCGTTTGATCCAGTAATCCACCTGTTCCACTCGTTCAACATGCAGACAAAGGAATCCGAAAAGTTACCAATAAACTTTGTCCAAACAAGTCAAACAACGTTTCTAATCAATCCTCAGGTACCCTAATATGTAAATAAACGATAAAATTTAAGACGGAATGTAGTATGTTCAATTACGGAGATAAATAACGAGGTGCACGCCCTCATCGACGCGCGACGCAAGACTACAGTCCAAATGAGAGACACCTTGAAAAACTACAACTACCAATTCATTTTTCAAATAACAAGCCTGAAACCCTTTCTAAAGACTGTTGACATCTAGTGGAAGCCATGGGAACTGCAATCTGGGAGGAATTCCTTTGAATATTCCATAGACAAGCATTTGAATGGACTGTGACCTCAAAAAAAAAAAAATCCGGATGGATTCTGTTCGGGTTTTTGCCTGCCATATCAGTTCTGTTATACTCACAGAAATGATTTTAATATGGCTGAGATCCCGCTAACATGATCAATATGACAACAGCCAGTGAAAGGGTGGGTGCAGGGTGCCAAATTCTAAACAACAGAAATCCCATAATTAAAATTCCTCAGACATAGAAGTATTTCACACAATTTTAAAGATACACTTCTTGTTAATCCCACCACAGTGTCCGATTTCAAATAGGCTCTACGGCGAAAGCACCACAAACGATTATGTTAGGTCAGAGCCAAGTCACAGAAAAACACAGCCATTTTTCCAGCCAAAGAGAGTCACAAAAATCAGAAATAGAGATAAAATGAATCACTAACCTTTGATAATCTTCATCAGATGACCCTCATAGGACTTCATGTTACACAATACATATATGTTTTGTTCGATAAAGTTCATATTTATATAAAAAAATTATACATTGGCGCGTTATGTTCAGTAGTTCCAAAACATCCGGTGATTTTGCAGAGAGCCACATCAATTTACAGAAATACTCATGATAAATGTTGATGAAAATACAAGTGTTATGCATGGAACTTTAGATGCACTTCTCCTTAATGTAACCGCTGTGTCAGATTTCAAAAAAGCTTTACGGAAAAAGCAAACCATGCTATAATCTGAGTATGGCGCTCAGAGACCAAACAAGACAAAAAGATATCCGCCATATTGTGCAGTCAACATTAGTCAGAAATGGCATTATAAATATTCACTTACCTTTGATGATCTTCATCAGAATGCACTCCCAGGAATCCCAGTTCCACAATAAATGTTTGTTTTGTTCGATAATGTCCATCATTTATGTCCAAATAGCTACTTTTGTTAGCGCGTTTTGTAAACAAATCCAAAGTCACAAAGCGCGTTCACTAAGAGCAGATGAAATGTCAAAAAGTTCCGTTACAGTCTGTAGAAACATGTCAAACGATGTAGAGAATCAATCTTTAGGATGTTTTTAATATAAATCTTCACTAATGTTCCAACCGGAGAATTCCTTTGTCTTCAGAAATGCGATGGAACGCGACCTACCTCTCACGTGAATGAGCGCCGTGAGCTCAAAGCATTCTGCCAGACTGATTCATTCCCCTCTCATTCGCCCCCACTTTACAGTAGAAGCATCAAACTAGGTTCTAAAGACTGGTGACATCTAGTGGAAGCCTTAGGAAGTGCAACATGACCAATATCCCACTGTATCTTCAAAGAGGGAATGAGTTGAGAAACGAACAACCTCAGATTTCCCACTTCCTGGTTGGATTTTTTCTCAGGGTTTTGCCTGCCATTTGAGTTCTGTTATACTCACAGACATCATTCAAACAGTTTTAGGAACATCAGAGTGTTTTCTATCCAAATATACTCGTAATATGCATATATTAGCAACTGGGACTAAGTAGCAGGCAGTTTACTCTGGGCACCTCTGGGCACCTTATTCAGCGAAGCTACTCAATACTGCCCCCAGCCACAAGACGTTAACAGTTTTAGAAACTCCAGAGTGTTTTCTATCCAATGCTATCAATTATATGCATATCCTAGCTCCTGGGCCTGAGTAACAGGCAGTTTACTTTGGGCACGTCAGTCATCCGAACTTCCTAATACTGTCCCCTAGGCTTAAGAAGTTTTAATGAAGTGGTGATTAAAGAGCTCAGCCATGTGATTCTTGTCAGTAACAACATCATCAACTTTAAGGGACATTGGCCATGTGGAGGAGGGTTTATTCTCCAGGTTTTTATTCGTTTTCCAGAATTTCTGGGGTTAGACCCACAGACAGAGAACTGCTCCTTAAAGTAACTCACTTTGGCCTTCCGGATAGCCTGAGTGCACTAATGTCTCATTTGCCTGAACGAGGGCCAGTCAGCCTGAGTATGCGTGTGCCGAGCCTTTTGCCAAATGCAATTCTTGAGGTGGAGTAACTCTGCAAGATCACGGTCGAACCAGGGGCTAAACCTGTTTTTAATTCTAATTTTCTTTATGAGGCCGTGTTTGTTAACAATACCACTGAAAATATCAAAAAAGAAGGTCCAAGTGTCTCTGACAGAGAGGATCAAACTGATTCTATACCAATTTACAGAGGCCAGGTCATGAAGGAAGGCTTGCTCATTAAAGTTTTTTAGAAAGCCTCTAAAACAAATCAGGACAGGTCGTTTCACTGAGCAGCCATTATGAACACAGGCTGTAAAACAGTGAACACTAAGTTCATTACAGAAAACACCAGACTGATACCTATCAAAATTATTTGTGAGGAAAACATCGAAGAGAGCAGCCTTTTCTGGGTCTTTGGAGTCATACCTTGTGGGACTGGTAATAATCTGAGAGAGATTTAGGGAGTCCCATTGCTTTAGGACTTGGTCAGGTGGTTTATGCATGTCCCAGTTTAGGTCACCTAGAAGGACAAATTCAGACTTGGTGTAAGGGGCCAGGAGAGAGCTTAGGGCAGGTAGGGTACAGGCCGGTGCTGATGGGGGACGATAGCACCCAGCAACAGTCAACAAAGAGCTATTTGAAAGTTTAATACTTAAAACCAGAAAATCTAATTGTTTTGGGACAGACTTGGTGGACAACCGAGCACTGATGGTGATCCTTGGTAAAGATTGCCACTCCCCCACCTTTGGAAGATCTGTCTTGCCAAAAAAGGTTATAATCAGAAAGGTTAACCTCAGTATTCAAAACACTCTTCCTTAACCACGTCTCAGTAAAGACCAACACATCTGGATTGGAGCTCTGAACCCACACTTTCAATTGATCCATTTTAGGTAATAAGCTTCCAGTGTTAACGTGCAGAAAACCCAGGCTTTTACGGTCAGAAATCAGTGCAGCACATATCAGAGCACAAGTCAGAATTGGGGCTAGCAACAGTAGATGGGCCAGGGTGTTCATGCACATTTCCAGATATCATCAACAGTAATACAATCAAGGCACGGCAGAGGATAGGGAGAACTCTGCTGTGCTGATTTATGACATCTGAATGTGCATCAGATGGCAACAAGATCATATTGTACAGCAATTTCATCAGGTAACATGATTACAAAGCCGGCGAGGGGTGTTTAGAATGGGATGGGAGGCCAAAAGTCTGTGTAACCAATAGAGAGTCAGAGTCCCGAGTGTGGGAACAAATATAGTCTGTCCCACGGTTGGGTAAAGAAAGTTCGTAGTCATGCAGGAGTCATGAGACAAATAGCAAAATAGCAAAATGCACAAGAAAAAAATAAAATATATAATGACTTGGGGCTAGCCATTGTAAGTTCAGTCATTCGCCCCATCAGTGCATGTGTGCTGGATGTGAGCGAAAGCTCAGGAGAGAGAGAGGGGGTGTACTTCTACCAGACAGGGGGAGACAGGCCAGGGCAGACAGGGAACAGATCGCCAGGTTGAATCCAAGCAGCAGTGCAGCAGGCAATGGGATTAGGTGTCACCCAATTGGGAGAAGCGTTTATTTCTGGAGGTGGTGGTTATCCTTTTCTCAATAGGGGGTGCTGTTTGCACTTTGTAATAATTTCGTTCCCAAATTAAACTGCCTCGTACTCAATTCTTGCTCGTACAATATGCATATTAGTATTACTATTGGATAGAAAACACTCTCTAGTTTCTAAAACCGTTTGAATTATATCTGTGAGTAAAACAGAACTCGAGTTGGAGCAATTTTCCTATGAGGATGTGAGAATGCTGAAATCTGCAGGCTGTTCTGAGGTCGGTTTATTAACCTGTCTAGGATCAGCGTGGCGCTAGCGGCACACCCCCCCCCCCCCACTGAAAAACCAGTGCCGCGAAATTCAAAAAAAATATTTTTTTAAAATATTTAACTTTCACACATTAAAGTCCAATACAGCTAATGAAAGACACAGATCTTGTGAATCCAGTCAACATGTCCGATTTTTAAAATGTTTTACAGGGAAGACACAATATGTAAAGATGTACATCTATTACCTAAAAACACATTAGCATAATCCACCATCTTTTATTTGTCCACCAACACCAGTAGCCATCACCAATTCGGCTAAACTAAGATATTTATAGCCCCTAACCAACAAAAAAACTCATTAGATGACAGTCTGATAACATATTTATGGTATGGGATAGGTTTTGTTAGAAAAAAGTGCATATTTCAGGTAGATGGCATAGGTTACAATTGCACCCACCGTCACAAATGGAATAGAAAAACTACTTAGAGCAACGTGTTTACCTACTTACTAATCATCAAACATTTCGTAAAAATACACAGCATACACGAATCGAAAGACACAGATCCTGTGAATACAGACAATATTTCAGATTTTCTAAGTGTCTTACAGCGAAAACACAATAAATCGTTATATTAGCATAGCACATAGCACATAGCAGCCCAGCATTGATTCTAGCCAAAGTGAGCGATAAAAGTCAACATCGCCAAAAGATATTAATTTTTTCACTAACCTTCTCAGAATTCTTCCGATGACACTCCTGTAACATCACATTACAACATGCATATACAGTTTGATCGAAAATGTTTATATTTAGCCACCAAAATCATGGTTAGACAATGTGAAATGTAGACAAGCTGGTCAGAAAATGTCCTTGCGCCACTTAGACAGTGATCTACTCTTATACATAAATACTCATAAACGTGACAAAAAAATATAGGGTGGACAGGGATTGATAGACAATTTAATTCTTAATACAATTGCGGAATTACATTTTTTAATTTATCCTTACTTTTCAATACAGTTTGCGCCAAGCGAAGCTACGTCAAAAAACATGGCGTCCTAAGCCACTAAAATGTTTCGACAGAAACACGATTTATCATAATAAAAATGTCCTACCTTGAGCTGTTCTTCCATCAGTATCTTGGGCAAAGGATCCTTTCTTGGGAGTAATCGTCTTTTGGTGGAAAGCTGTCCTCTTGCCATGTGGAAATGCCAACTGCGTTCGGGATGAACTGAAAGCGTGCCCAGCTATTCACAGCGTTAAAGAAATAAATGTCCCAAAATCGCACTAAACGGATATAAATTGCTATAAAACGCTTTAAATTAACTACCTTATGATGTTTTTAACTCCTATAACGAGTGAAAAGATGACCGGAGAAATATAACAGGCTAAACTAACGCTTGGAACAGGAGAGGGTCGGTGTCCTCCACGCGCGTGACGCACCAAGAAAAGACTTGCTAGCTACAGGGTTTTTTGATTTATAGGGCCTGTGAACGCGCAATCGACCCCATTGGAATCGTCATCACGTAAAGGCATCCAGGGGAAGACGTAAGAAGTGTCCGTACAGTCATAGCAATATCAGTGCCCTTTTAACTGACTTCAGAACAGTGGCCAACATTTCTGAAATCTGAATCCATGTCAGGGAAATTGCTGTAGAATGGGCTCTGTTCCACTTAGAGACAAAATTTCAACTCCTATAGAAACTATAGACTGTTTTCTATCCAATAATAATAATAATATGCATATTGTACGATCAAGGATTTTGTGGGAAGCCGTTTCAAAAATTACCCAATTAGCATAAATAGTCTCAACAGCGCCCCCATCCTCAACAGGTTAATTTACCTGTCTTCTATTGGTTGAGATGCACTGCATACGCCTTCCCCTGGATGTCAGCGAATAGTGAGAATTGAAATGGAGTTGCTAGGCAGATCTGAGGCCTTATAAATGGGCTGGCAACGTGGGGTTCTCCCTTTCTTCTCTTCGCCATGACGCAAAAAGGACCTCAGGATGTCGTCCTAGAAAGCTCCCGTTATAGCCCTTAGATATATCCGGCTCTGTTTTAATTCGATATAGGTGTTAAAGACATCATAATGTTGTTATTTTAAACTGAGTTATATCAGTTTATATCAGTATATTGCGATTTTCGGGTATTTATTTGTGCTGCGTTCTAGGGACTTGGGCACGTCTGGCCCACATGGCTAATGTTTACTGCTAATTCCATTGTTGAAGGCGACAATCTACAACCGAGCAACGATTCTTTCCGCCATTAATTTCGGTGCGGTCTCGCTTTAACGCACGCTGTATGTCGTAGTAACGTTAATTTTAAAAATCTAACACAGCGATTGCATTATATCCAGTAGGGAGTTGGTTATTTACAGTCGAGTGGTTATATACAATAGGGTTGTTATACACAGTAGGGAGGTGTTTATGTACAGTCAAGTGGTTAACCCTAATTGCTCCTGTAAGTTGATCTGGATAAGAGTGTTTGGTAATTGTGTACCCCATAACATGCATGGCTGTGTTTCATTATAAAGTATCCAGCTGGAGATTAAAGCCATTCATGTTCTCCCCACGTACAAAATGTCATTCTGAATTATTATCATCATATTTACACTCCTTTTCCCCCTCTGATATGGTATCATTGTCTTGAATTGCATATGTACTTGAAAACATGGTCGGTAGCTATCATAGGAAATATCATATCTTCTACTTACCATCCGTGCAACAGCCAAGATTGCTTAACATCAACCTGCTGGCATGTAATACAGACACACACCCTTGACATTCTACAGTGACTGTGAATTACATTGAGCATGTTGTGCTATCTGTCCATGATGATGAAAAGAGATGGATTACCATTTTCATTTCATTTTCCGGGATTTTGGAGATGCTTTCTTTTTCTGCTGGTCTCTCTCTCTCGTTCTTTCTCATTCTCACTTTCCCTCTCTCGCTCGTTCTCTCTCTTTGTCTCTTTCTCGTTGTCTCTCTCACTCTCTCATTCTCTTGCTAGTTCTCTCTCTCGTTCTGTCTCATTCTCTCTCATTCTGTTCTCATTCTCTCTCATTCTGTTCTCATTCTCTCTCGTTCTGCTCTCATTCTGTTCTCATTCTCTCTCGTTCTGTTCTCATTCTCTCTCGTTCTGTTCTCATTCTCTCTCGTTCTGTTCTCATTCTCTCTCATTCTGTTCTCATTCTCTCTCTTTCTCTCTCGTTCTGTCCTCATTCTCTCTCGTTCTGTTCTCATTCTCTCTCGTTCTGTTCTCATTCTCTCTCGTTCTGTTCTCATTCTCTCTCATTCTGTTCTCATTCTCTCTCGTTCTGTTCTCATTCTGTTCTCATTCTCTCTCGTTCTGTTCTCATTATTTCTCGTTCTCTCTCGTTCTCTCTCATTCTCTCTCTCGTTCTCGCTTTCGTTCTCGCTTTCGTTGCCGTTCTCTCTCGTTCTCTCTGGCTCTCTCGTTCTCTCTCTGGTTCTCTCTCTTATTCTCTCTCAGTGCATGCTGGGAGTGTTTTGTAGTTGAGAGGCCGTGTGGATTGTTCTTTAAAAAAAATATATATATGGTGGTGAGTTAACGCACTGTTAGTTTAGCGGTACCCACTGGTTTTGTTCAAAGTTAGGGAGGAAGAGGACAGAGTTTTAGTTTCCTGGGGTTTGAACGGTGTGGTGTGCGCGATGGCGTCGTAGCTTAGCGCAGAGGAGACGCTATCATTACGGTATGATTCAGGTGTGTTCCTGAGAATGGAGTTAAAGTGTAGGAGGTTCTGCTTGAATTTATACATTCTGCATTCAGAATGAACAAAACTGTGGTTGTGTTCATGAAAATAGTACATTTAGTGGGTAGGCTAATTACTAGTGGAATATTTGTAAGGGATGTGTTGGTGGCAATTTCTCGTCTTCCGACTCCTTCGACAACGGCTGTAGTTGCCAATCTGCCTCCATTTATTACGGATGATCAAATCCGTACAGAGCTGAGTATTTTGGTAAGTTTGATAGCTGTTTTCTTCTACTGATGGCAGGTTTTCAGGCAGATGCCGTTAAGCATGTTGTTTTGTTAAATATGCATTTTAAAGTGATGCATGTGGGGGGGCTCTACGCAGGGTTTGCCAGTACAGATAGCCTGCAGTGATTTGAGTGTGGGGACTTGGGGCATAAGAGCATTGCGTGCCCACATAAAGGCTGTAGCCAAGGTGAGGGTACAAGCGCCAGTGGGGGATATCGAGGTCAACGTGCATGGGGCCATGAGACGCAGGCGGCAGAGACTGGACCTAGTCATGCTATAGATGGTGATGTAGATGATAAAAATATATAAAAAATGTAACTAAATCAAATCAAATCAAAGTGTATTTGTCACGTGCGCCGAATACAACAGGTGTAGACCTTACAGTGAAATGCTTGCTTACAGGCTCTAACCAATAGTGCAAAAAAGGTGTTAGGTGAACAATAGGTGAGTAAAGAAATAAAACAACAGTAAAAAGACAGGCTTCTGGTTGGGGTATGTACGTACGGTCACTGTGGGGACGATGTTATCCATGCACTTATTGATGAAGCCAGTGACTGATGTGGTGTACTCCTCAATGCCATCGGAAGAATCTTGGAACATATTCCAGTCTGTGCTAGCAAAGCAGTCCTGTAGCTTAGCATCTGCATCATTGTCACGTTCCTGACCGGTTTTCTGTTATTTTGTATGTGTTTGACGGTCAGGGCGTGAGTTTGGGTGGGTAGTCTATGTTATGTGTTTCTATGTTTGTATAAGGGTGACCTGATATGGCTCTCAATTAAAGGCAGGTGGTTTTCATTTCCTCTGATTGAGAGTCATATTAAGGTAGGTGTTTTCACACTGTTTGTTGTGGGTGGTTGTCTCCTGTGTCTGTGTATGTCGTTGCGCCACACGGGACTGTTTTCGGTTTGTTTGTATGTTCGTTCTTTTATGTAGTCAGTTTCCCTGTTCATGCGTTCTTCGTGTTTCATGTAAGTTCGTCGTCCAGGTCTGTCTACGTCGTTTATTGTTTTGTAGTTTGTTAAAGTGTTGTCGTGTTTTTCCGTTTTGTAAATAAATATTATGTCGAATTCAAACGCTGCATTTTGGTTCAATCCCTGCTCCTCCTCTTCGGATGAAGAGGAGGTGGAAAGCCGTTACAATCATCTGACCACTTTTTTATTGACTTAGACCTGCTTCAATTTTTGCTTGCAAATTGGAAGAGAATAATGGTCAGATTTGCCGTCTGGTGGACGAGGGAGAGCTTTGTATGTGTCTCTGTGTGTGGAGTAAAGGTGGTCTAGTGTTTATCCCCTCTGGTTGCACATTTAACATGCCGATAGAAATTTTGTAAAACGGATTTAAGTTTCCGTGCATTAAAGTCCCTTTCCATTAGGAGCGCCGCCTATATGAGTGTTTTCCTGTTTGCTTAAGGCGGAATACAGCTCATTGAGTGCGATCTTAGTGCCAGCACCAGTCTATGGGGATATGTAGATAGCTACGAAAAATACAGATGAAAACTCTCTAGGTCAATAGTGTGGTCTATAGCTTTTCATGTGATACTCTACGTCAGGCGAGCAAAACCTCGAGACTTCCTAAGATATCTTGCACCAGCTGTCGGGATGTTTATAATGGGGTTCAGGTATTCGAATAATAAAAAGGCCAAATGTGTGTTATTGAATTTTCCTTTGCTCAGGCATAAGTTGGCTATTTGGCTAACGAGGAGGAACAGGGTCAAATGTGGAGAGATAACGTACCCGTTGCTATTATTTAATAGGATGGTCTCTGCACGCCTTAGGGTGAAATTTGTGAGGTGGTGAGGTTTAAATGAAATGAAAATGTATCATTTAAAAGAGACAAAAAGTCAACAGTCTCTCTGTCTCTCTCTTCTTCCCTCTCATTCTCCCTCTCTGTCTCTCTCTCCTCTCTCTCTCTCTCCTCTCTGTCTCTCTCTCCTTCTCTCTCTATGTCTCTCATTTTCTCTCTTGTTCTCTCTCTCTGTCTCTTTCTGTCTCTCTCTGTCTCTCTCTCCTTCTCTCTGTCTCTCTCTCTCCTCTCCTTCTCTCTCTCTCCTCTCTTTCTCTCTCTCATTCTCTCTCTACCATCTGTCTTTGTCGTTTTTCTCTAATTTCCTATCCCTTTCCTTCTCTCTTATATTTCAGTCTATTCTTTCTGATATACTTTCTCACCCTTTTCTCTTTCCTCCCTCTCCCTCTCTCTCCATCAACAAGTAAAGTAACCCATGCAGGCGTTAATTCCCTTCTCTTCTGATTAGTCTAAATTACCTTCCTCCCAGTTTTATGTTCTGAAATGACCCCTCTGATGCTCAAACTCTTTTTGGTGATGAGGATGTTGATTATGAATGGTGTAATTTGATTTTGAATGGTTTTATAGATGTACCAAACTGGCCTGGACCAGAGTGTAGGCCATGACTGCTTGATTGGTATTACTGTTCTGGCCCTTGACTCTGTGTGAGGATAGGTCTTTATGAGGTGATTGGCCAGTCATACACCATTATGCTTTCCGCTCTATTCCTATTGCTGGGAGACTTCATTATACAGCTGCCCGGTCGCTGCATCATGGGGCAAATAATGGTTGAAATGTCCCAAAAAAGTACCCAATTCAAAGAGAGAATAGAAGGAGTGAGCTAAAAAAAGTATAATTAAGAGGTGTTTGGACAAAAGAAATAGAGGTATTTTTAAGAATATGGAAGGACGGAACTGGGAGGAATGGAGATTTGATTGCGCTTTGGTGATTAGAATTGGCCAGCCCCTGTTGAGAATGAGTGTTTGTAGGGCTACACAGGATGTGTGTGTGTGTGCGTGTGCAGGCGTACATTAGCATTCAGTAGCCTATATTGTGCCAGTGGTTTGTAACAGTAATTTAGAGTGACTGGCCTTGTTGCCTCTAGCCATACAGACTCATAAGGGATAATTACTTTATGAACAGATGTTAACAGAGTAGCAATAGTAAATAGCATTAAGCCCCTCAGTTTGTCTCACTTAGTCCCTCACAACCAGAGACACTTTCTCTTGATGTGTGTCCCGTGTCTCCTGTCCCATGTCTCGTGTCTCGTGTTCCGTATCTCGTGTCCATTGTCCCGTGCTGGGGGAGAGGGTGTGACTGGGGATGGACCATCCACTACAGGATATGACTAGACAGATGTCTGAGGATTAACACTAGTTTAAATGGATACACACATTGCCTGGGCTGGAGTCATCATCGCATTAAAACCTGCAAGTGTATGTGTGTGTGTGTATGTGTGTACGGGCACGTGTGTGCGCATGCGTGCGTGTGTGCGTGTGTGCATGTGTGTCCATTCAGTCTGTGTGTGTGTTTGTGTAAGTCTATGTTCTTAGATATCACTCCCCAGAGATAAAGAATATACCATACACAGGCATGCTGAGATAAGCAGGGGGTTGCCATCTTCAGCTCAAATCCTCCTTTGATGTAAGGTGTTTTTAATCTCTACAGCTAGAGGTGCTAGACTTGTGTTTTTCAGTTTGAATTTGGCTGTGTGTGTTTACGTAGTTAGTATGTGGTTAGTATGTGTCTGTGGATGTGTTTAGTCTGTGCAAATACGTGTGCTCGTGCATACACAGTGTGTGTGTGTGTGTGTGTGTGTGTGTGTGTGTGTGTGTGTGTGTGTGTGTGTGTGTGTGTGTGTGTGTGTGTGTGTGTGTGTGTGTGTGTGTGTGTGGGTCAATGCACTGCTCAAGGGCATGTTGACAGATCTCCCACCAGGCCAAAAAACGTGAACCCGAACCCTCCAAGATCCCCCCACAGTTCCCCAATAGCTGTCCCTCAACCATCCGAGAACCTTCCCACAGCCCCCCCACCCAAGAAGAAAAATACAATAAAAAATACAATTAATTAATATTCCCCACCCCCAAGAACCCTCCAATGTGCCATCAACCAAGATAATGAACTAAGGAGAAAAAATAAAAAGACAGAAGAAAACAGCAAACAACAAAGCAAAATGAAATAAAAATCTAAATCTACATTTTTAAAACAAAGGACATCAAGGACAACTCAAATTATAACAGCAATGCCAACTGTGTATGTTTGTTTGCATGTCTGGCACTATTCCATGTATGTGTGTGTTCTTGTATGTGTTTATTTGAATGAGAGTGTGTATATATATGCATGTGTAAAAACACCTGCACGGCATCAGCCTCAGGAAAACCGGCATTAGTTGTAAAAACACCTCAGTGGCATAATTTTTTAAATTATTATTATTATTTATATATATATTATTTATGAATTCTCGGTTTTACAAGCATACAGATAATGACAGCAAACAATACATTGAGAATACCCCACACCCCTTAACTGAAAAACTAAACAGAACACAGCATTGCTCTTAAGGAATTGGCACCTTGCTTCATTGATGTTTGACCTACTGTACAGTATAAGGACTATGCTCGGCATTAAAAACAATTACTGTGGATCAGGGTTGGTTCCCATCATCATGTGAAAGATACACTATAAAGGGCTGCCATATCCTAACAAATGTATTAGATCTTCTAGATATATCATGTCGAAACCTTTCCATATCTACAGTTGAAGTCGGAAGTTTACATACACTTAGGTTGGAGTCATTAAAACTCGTTTTTCAACTACTCCACAAATTTCTTGTTAACAAACTATAGTTCTGGCAAGTCGGTTAGGACATCTAACTTGTGTATGACACAAGTCATTTTTCCAACAATTGTTTACAGACAGATTATTTCACTTAGAATTAATTGATCACAATTCCAGTGGGTCAGAAGTTTACATACACTAAGTTGACTGTGCCTTTAAACAGCTTGGAAAATTCCAGAAAATTATGTCATGGCTTTAGAAGCTTCTGACAGGCTCATTTAGATCATTTGAGTCAATTAGAGGTGTACCAGTGGATGTATTTCAAAGTCAAAATAGTGTACAAGACAGTCCAGGAGAACCAACATAGTGATCAAAATGATCCAGGAGAACCAACATAGTGTACAAAATGATCCAGGAGAACCAACATAGTGTACAACATGATCCAGGAGAACCAACATAGTGTACAAATGATCCAGGAGAACCAACATAGTGTACAATATGATCCAGGAGAACCAACATAGTGTACAATATGATCCAGGAGAACCAACATAGTGCACAATATGATCCAGGAGAACCAACATAGTGTACAATATGATCCAGGAGAACCAACATAGTGTACAAAATGATCCAGGAGAACCAACATAGTGTACAAAATGATCCAGGAGAACCAACATAGTGTACAAAATAATCCAGGAGAACCAACATAGTGTACAATATGATCCAGGAGAACCAACATAGTGTTCAAAATGATCCAGGAGAACCAACATAGTGATCAAAATGATCCAGGAGAACCAACATAGTGATCAAAATGATCCAGGAGAACCAATATAGTGTACAAAATGATCCAGGAGAACCAACATAGTGTACAATATGATCCAGGAGAACCAACATAGTGTACAATATGATCCAGGAGAACCAACATAGTGATCAAAATGATCCAGGAGAACCAACATAGTGTACAATATGATCCAGGACTGACAGTGTTATGATTGATCCACACATGCTCCATACAACTTTTACACACATGCACACACTCCCCCCCCCCCCCCCTCTCTGTGTTGATTTGTGTCTCCCCTGATCAGTCTCGCTAAGGCCTGAGTCTCCCTTCCCCCTCAAGTCCTGCTCTTTCCTTCCCATCTCTACACACACACTCCTGAATCCTCTCAGAAACACTAAGTGACTGGGGACTAGAGGTGTGTGTGTGTGTGTGTGTGTGTGTGTGTGTGTGTGTGTGTGTGTGTGTGTGTGTGTGTGTGTGTGTGTGTGTGCGTGTGCGTGTGCGTGTGTGTGTGTGCGTGTGCGTGTGTGTACGGTGTGTGCGTGTGTGTACGGTATGTGTGTGTGTGTACGGTGTGTGTGTGTGTGTACGGTGTGTGTGTGTGTGTATGTGTGTGTGTGTGTGTGTGTATGGTGTGTGTACGGTGTGTGTGTGTGTACGGTGTGTGTGTGTGTGTGTGTGTGTACGGTGTGTACGGTGCGTAACACACCTCTCTGTACAAAGACAGTGGCCTTCCCTTCAAACAGCCAGCCATCCTAACAGGATTACATTTTGAAGGGTTTTATTTACTCAATGTGTTCTCTTCCTGTTTCCCTGCTGGCCGCAGGCAGCCCCAAACAATCATACTTATTCTTCCAGGATCAAAAGAGAGAAGAAGTTTCTCTCTCAATGACATACACACAGACACAGACACACACACCCGTACGCACACACACACACACAGGCCTTCTTCCCTCTCATTTCCACATGAAATGAACTCTCTCAACAAGCTGATAAGATTATATAACTGTTTTACATATGAACATTTTCTCCTCTTGTCTGCCTGTGAAGACGGTGAGTAGATAAGAATTTTAAGTAAACGTGTCTTGGGAAGAAAAAAAAGGTTTTCTTCTGTGATTTATAAATGGCTGTTGTCAAGGTAGCAGAATATCATGATTTTGATTGGACTATGACAGGTTTTACCATCTGGCATTAATAATTTCAGTCACAGTTCTACTTACAGCATTAGTGAATTACAGTTAGTATTTAATGTACACATGCTAATTGGTTCACTGTATGTCTGAATATTGTAACTATCATTCTAAACAATGCAGTGTAAACAGTACAGCAGAACAGATGTGGCAAATGATCCAAGATTCATTAATGCAATTATGCGCTGAGCTGCCGCATGCAGTCAGACTGCTACTTCCCAAAGTCAACCTTTAACTCACGCTGCAGAGCCATTCGATTGGAAGGGCCATATCTGGCATGTGACAATTGTGTCTACTTCCTTTTGGTGCACAATTATTATTATGTTTTGTGTGTGAGAGAGTTGTTTTATAATGGGCGTTATGACCCTATATGAATGGAAAAAAATCTCTCTCTCGCTCTCACTCTCGCTCTCTCTCCCTCCTCAGGGGGTAAGAGTGGATCTGTGTGGCCTAGTGCAGTCAGGCTCTGCCTATCTCTGCAGGTTAATAAGTCCCCATCTCCAAAAATAGGGCTGCTGCACTAGGGGCTGTGGCGGTCACAAAATTTCGTCAGCCGGTGATCGTCAAGCAAATAACTGTCGATCTCACGGTAACTGATGCATTTACCATCTCCTGGCTTCCACCCATAGCCTACAAGCCACTGATGCAGAATCTGCACTCCCCACAACACTACATGACACAACACAACACGACAACGCAATACAACATGACACAACACGACGACCCAACAAAGCAAGCGCCTCATTGCAGGGGATGTGGAGAAACATCAAACACTGTGTTCTATTCTTTCTCTCGCTCTCCTTCCCCTGTTCTTTTTCAGTGTTATCGGAGAGTGTTTTCTTCAGCCAGGGGAAATCCAACTTTTGATAAGACCTTGACCTTTACTACTGAGCTCCATCTGAGTAGAGACAAAGACAACAGAAAGAAAGATAAAAGAAAGGGGTTGGGCAGAAAGAGAGAGAGAGTAAGAGAGATAGAGGTGTGTAATGTGTAATGTTTACTGTTAATTTTTATTGTTTATTTCACTTTTGTATATTATCTACCTCACTTGCTTTGGCAATGTTAACACATGTTTCCCATGCCAATAAAGCCCCTTGAATTGAATTGAATTGAGACGGTGTACATTTTGAGGTGTGTGTGTACTGAGGGTGTATCATGGATAAGTGTGGTTGGATTTGTGTTAGAAGAGTTGAACCACAGTGGTTTCACAGTGTTATCTCAGGGTTAGCCCACCTCACAGTTACCTCAGGGTGGGATCACGCTTGGTTCAGAATTAAATATTGAATTGATGTAGCTGGAGTTGACTGGGACAGCCCAGCAGGTGTTTGAGTGTTCTCCAACCCATTCTAACCACAGGAGTGACACCAGCAGTCCCACCACCACCACACAGGTATCTGGCACAGTGAAACCAGTAGTTCCACCACCACACAGGGATCTGGCACAGTGAAACCAGTAGTCCCACCACCACCACACAGGGATCTGGCATAGTAAAACCAGTAGTTCCACCACCACCACACAGGATTCTGGCACAGTGAAACCAGTAGTCCCACCACCACCACACAGGGATCTGGCACAGTGAAACCAGTAGTCCCACCACCACCACACAGGGATCTGGCACAGTGAAACCAGTAGTTCCACCACCACACAGGGATCTGGCACAGTGAAACCAGTAGTCCCACCACCACCACACAGGGATCTGGCACAGTGAAACCAGTAGTTCCACCACCACCACACAGGGATCTGGCACAGTGAAACCAGTAGTTCCACCACCACCACACAGGGATCTGGCACAGTGAAACCAGTAGTTCCACCACCACCACACAGGGATCTTGCACAGTGAAACCAGTAGGTCCACCACCACCACACAGGGATCTGGCACAGTGAAACCAGTAGTTCCACCACCACCACACAGGGATCTGGCACAGTGAAACCAGTATTTCCACCACCACACAGGGATCTGGCACAGTGAAACCAGTAGTCCCACCACCACCACACAGGGATCTGGCACAGTGAAACCAGTAGTTCCACCACCACCACACAGGGATCTGGCACAGTGAAACCAGTATTTCCACCACCACACAGGGATCTGGCACAGTGAAACCAGTAGTTCCACCACCAGCACACAGGGATCTGGCACAGTGAAACCAGTATTTCCACCACCACACAGGGATCTGGCACAGTGAAACCAGTAGTCCCACCACCACCACACAGGGATCTGGCACAGTGAAACCAGTAGTTCCACCACCACCACACAGGGATCTGGCACAGTGAAACCAGTATTTCCACCACCACACAGGGATCTGGCACAGTGAAACCAGTAGTCCCACCACCACCACACAGGGATCTGGCACAGTGAAACCAGTAGTTCCACCACCACCACACAGGGATCTGGCACAGTGAAACCAGTAGTTCCACCACCACCACACAGGGATCTGGCACAGTGAAACCAGTATTTCCACCACCACACAGGGATCTGGCACAGTGAAACCAGTAGTCCCACCACCACCACACAGGGATCTGGCACAGTGAAACCAGTAGTCCCACCACCACCACACAGGGATCTGGCACAGTGAAACCAGTAGTTCCACCACCACCACACAGGGATCTGGCACAGTGACCACTCCCAGAAACACACCCTGCCTGAGGCTGCCAACAGCAAACACATAGTAAAACTAGCAAATCCTCACAGTCTGGTGTAACACCTGTAGTGCAGCCAGAAAGCTAAACCAGTACTTTGATTTGTAGTCTTCCAACTGTCTTTGGATGTCTGTAGGAGAAAAGGGCTAAAATACATCACATAAATCATAGGAATCGCCAACAGTAAAGCCAAGTTAGTCTTAGAGGACATTCAGATTGCTTCAGACATTTAGATGGTCATCCAATTTTCTGTGGGGTCGAAGAGTTCTCCAAAATGTCCTCCATATATGATTTCCCTGACAGTGTACAAGACATGCTATTTATCTGTGTGTGTTGGAGGTGAGCAGGCTAGAGTCGGAGAGGGACAGATGTGTGGTGGTGGCCTTTGGGTGACAGGTGCAGTGACAGCCAGGTGTACGGAACAGTCACCTTGCTGTGTGCTGGTTAAGTAATGAGGAGCTTTTTATTCTTACAGATTACCAAAACACTGCTGTCAAATTTATTTGGTGAACGTGCCGACAACTGTTATCCTTTTATCTTTGTTTACCCTTCCCTTCCTCGTTCCCCTCATTCTTTAGGAGACAATAAACACAGACTCTGTGCCCCTCGCCTCCCGACTGGTGGCACCTGCGTGTTTTCTGTCATGTTGCTCTGTGAGGCAAAAGGTGTTCAGAGAACGGAGAGGAGATTAAAGTTGGCAAAGATCTTCAAGGTTCAAAGGAGAGGAAGAGACAATCAGTAAAATAGAGAATGAGTAAAAAGGGGAAAAGAGAACATGGTTAAGGGAAGGGGACAGAGAAAGAGGGGAAGAGAGAACAGGGTTAAGGGAAGGGGACAGAGAAAGAGGGGAAGAGAGAACAGGGTTAAGGGAAGGGCAGGGGAGAACAAGGTTAAGGGAAGGGGAGGGGAGAACAGGGTTAAGGGAAGGGGAGGGAAGGGGAGGGGAGAACAGGGTTAAGGGAAGGGGAGGGAGGGGGAGGGGAGAACAGGGTTAAGGGAAGGGGAGGGGAGGGTAGAACAGGGTTAAGGGAAGGGGAGGGTAGAACAGGGTTAAGGGAAGGGGAGGGGAGAACAGGGTTAAGGGAAGGGAAGGGGAGGTAAGGGGAGAACAGGGTTAAGGGAAGGGGAGGGTAGAACAGGGTTAAGGGAAGGGAAGGGGAGGTAAGGGGAGAACAGGGTTAAGGGAAGGGGAGGGTAGAACAGGGTTAAGGGGAGGGGAGGGTAGAACAGGGTTAAGGGGAGGGGAGGGTAGAACAGGGTTAAGGGAAGGGGAGGGTAGAACAGGGTTAAGGGAAGGGGAGGGTAGGACAGGGTTAAGGGGAGGGGAGGGTAGAACAGGGTTAAGGGGAGGGGAGGGTAGAACAGGGTTAAGGGGAGGGGAGGGTAGGACAGGGTTAAGGGAAGGGAAGGGGAGAACAGGGTTAAGGGAAGGGAAGGGTAGAACAGGGTTAAGGGAAGGGGAGGGGAGAACATGGTTAAGGGAAGGGGAGGGGAGAACAGGGTTAAGGGAAGGGGAGGGAAGGGGAGGGTTAAGGGAAGGGTAGGGAAGGGGAGGGGAGAACAGGGTTAAGGGAAGGGGAGGGAGGGGGAGGGGAGAACAGGGTTAAGGGAAGGGGAGGGAACAGAAGGGGAGAACAGGGTTAAGGGAAGGGGAGGGGAGAACAAGGTTAAGGGAAGGGGAGGGTAGAACAGGGTTAAGGGAAGGGGAGGGAGGGGGAGGGGAGAACAGGGTTAAGGGAAGGGGAGGGGAGAACAGGGTTAAGGGAAGGGGAGGGAGGGGGAGGGGAGAACAGGGTTAAGGGAAGGGGAGGGGAGAACAGGGTTAAGGGAAGGGGAGGGAGGGGGAGGGGAAAACAGGGTTAAGGGAAGGGGAGGGAAGGGGAGGGGAGAACAGGGTTAAGGGAAGGGGAGGGGAGAACAGGGTTAAGGGAAGGGGAGAACAGGGTTAAGGGGAGGGTAGAACAGGGTTAAGGGAAGGGTAGGGGAGAACAGGGTTAAGGGAAGGGTAGGGGAGAACAGGGTTAAGGGGAGGGGAGGGTAGAACAGGGTTAAGGTAACGGAAGGGGAGAACAGGGTTAAGGGAGGGGAGTGTAGAACAGGGTTAAGGGGAGTGGAGGGTAGAACAGGGTTAAGGGAATGGAAGGGGAGAACAGGGTTAAGGGAAGGGGAAGGGAGGGTAGAACAGGGTTAAGGGAAGGGGAGAACAGGGTTAAGGGAACAGAAGGGGAGAACAGGGTTAAGGGAAGGGGAGGGGAGAACAGGGTTAAGGGGAGGGTAGAACAGGGTTAAGGGAAGGGTAGGGGGGAACAGGGTTAAGGGGAGGGAAGGGGAGAACAGGGTTAAGGGGAGGGGAGAACAGGGTTAAGGTAACGGAAGGGGAGAACAGGTTTAAGGGGAGGGGAGGGTAGAACAGGGTTAAGGTAACGGAAGGGGAGAACAGGGTTAAGGGAAGGGGAGTGTAGAACAGGGTTAAGGGGAGTGGAGGTAGAACAGGGTTAAGGGAAGGGCGGGGTAGAACAGGGTTAAGGGAAGGGGAGGGGAGGGTAGAACAGGGTTAAGGGAACGGAAGGGGAGAACAGGGTTAAGGGAAGGGGAGGGGAGGGTAGAACAGGGTTAAGGGAAGGGGAGAACAGGGTTAAGGGAACGGAAGGGGAGAACAGGGTTAAGGGAAGGGGAGGGTAGAACAGGGTTAAGGGAAGGGCGGGGTAGAACAGGGTTAAAAGGGAGGGTAGAACAGGGTTAAGGGAAGGGGAGAACAGGGTTAAGGGGAGGGGAGAACAGGGTAAAGGGAAGGGTAGAACAGGGTTAAGGGAAGGGGAGGGTAGAACAGGGTTAAGGGAAGGGGAGGGTAGAACAGGGTTAAGGGAAGGGGAGGGTAGAACAGGGTTAAGGGGAGGGTAAAACAGGGTTAAGGGAAGGGGAGGGTAGAATAGGGTTAAGTGGAGGGGAGGGTAGAATAGGGTTAAGGGGAGGGGAGAACAGGGTTAAGGGGAGGGGAGAACAGGGTTAAGGGAAGGGGAGGGGAGAACAGGGTTAAGGGGAGGGAAGGGGAGAACAGGGTTAAGGGAAGGGGACAGAGAAAGAGGCGAAGAGAGAACAGGGTTAAGGGGAGTGGAGGGTAGAACAGGGTTAAGGGAAGTGGAGGGGAGGGAAGGGGAGAACAGGGTTAAGGGAAGGGGAGGGGAGAACAGGGTTAAGGGGAGGGGAGAACAGGGTTAAGGGAAGGGGAGGGTAGAACAGGGTTAAGGGAAGGGTAGGGAAGGGGAGGGGAGAACAGGGTTAAGGGAAGGGGAGGGAGGGGGAGGGGAGAACAGGGTTAAGGGAAGGGGAGGGAACAGAAGGGGAGAACAGGGTTAAGGGAAGGGGAGGGGAGAACAGGGTTAAGGGAAGGGGAGGGAGGGGAGGGGGAGGGGAGAACAGGGTTAAGGGAAGGGGAGGGGAGAACAGGGTTAAGGGAAGGGGAGGGAGGGGGAGGGGAGAACAGGGTTAAGGGAAGGGGAGGGGAGAACAGGGTTAAGGGAAGGGGAGGGAGGGGGAGGGGAAAACAGGGTTAAGGGAAGGGGAGGGAAGGGGAGGGGAGAACAGGGTTAAGGGAAGGGGAGGGGAGAACAGGGTTAAGGGAAGGGGAGAACAGGGTTAAGGGGAGGGTAGAACAGGGTTAAGGGAAGGGTAGGGGAGAACAGGGTTAAGGGAAGGGTAGGGGAGAACAGGGTTAAGGGGAGGGGAGGGTAGAACAGGGTTAAGGTAACGGAAGGGGAGAACAGGGTTAAGGGAGGGGAGTGTAGAACAGGGTTAAGGGGAGTGGAGGGTAGAACAGGGTTAAGGGAACGGAAGGGGAGAACAGGGTTAAGGGAAGGGGAGAACAGGGTTAAGGGAACAGAAGGGGAGAACAGGGTTAAGGGAAGGGGAGGGGAGAACAGGGTTAAGGGGAGGGTAGAACAGGGTTAAGGGAAGGGTAGGGGGGAACAGGGTTAAGGGGAGGGAAGGGGAGAACAGGGTTAAGGGGAGGGGAGAACAGGGTTAAGGTAACGGAAGGGGAGAACAGGTTTAAGGGGAGGGGAGGGTAGAACAGGGTTAAGGTAACGGAAGGGGAGAACAGGGTTAAGGGAAGGGGAGTGTAGAACAGGGTTAAGGGGAGTGGAGGTAGAACAGGGTTAAGGGAAGGGCGGGGTAGAACAGGGTTAAGGGAAGGGGAGGGGAGGGTAGAACAGGGTTAAGGGAACGGAAGGGTAGAACAGGGTTAAGGGAAGGGCGGGGTAGAACAGGGTTAAAAGGGAGGGTAGAACAGGGTTAAGGGAAGGGGAGAACAGGGTTAAGGGGAGGGGAGAACAGGGTAAAGGGAAGGGTAGAACAGGGTTAAGGGAAGGGGAGGGTAGAACAGGGTTAAGGGAAGGGGAGGGTAGAACAGGGTTAAGGGAAGGGGAGGGTAGAACAGGGTTAAGGGGAGGGTAAAACAGGGTTAAGGGAAGGGGAGGGTAGAATAGGGTTAAGTGGAGGGGAGGGTAGAATAGGGTTAAGGGGAGGGGAGAACAGGGTTAAGGGGAGGGGAGAACAGGGTTAAGGGAAGGGGAGGGGAGAACAGGGTTAAGGGGAGGGAAGGGGAGAACAGGGTTAAGGGAAGGGGACAGAGAAAGAGGGGAAGAGAGAACAGGGTTAAGGGAAGTGGAGGGGAGGGAAGGGGAGAACAGGGTTAAGGGAAGGGGAGGGGAGAACAGGGTTAAGGGAAGGTGAGGGGAGAACAGTGTTAAGGGAAGGGGAGGGGAGAACAGGGTTAAGGGGAGGGGAGAACAGGGTTAAGGGAAGGGGAAGGGAGAACAGGGTTAAGGGTAGGGGAGGGGAGAACAGGGTTAAGGGAAGGGGAGGGGAGAACAGGGTTAAGGGGAGGGGAGAACAGGGTTAAGGGGAGGGGAGAACAGGGTTAAGGGAAGGGGAGGGGAGATTAGGGTTAAGGGAAGGGGAGGGGAGAACAGGGTTAAGGGAAGGGGAGAACAGGGTTAAGGAAAGGGTAGAACAGGGTTAAGGGAAGGGGACAGAGAAAGAGGGGAAGAGAGAACAGGGTTAAGGGAAGGGGAGGGGAGGGAAGGGGAGAACAGGGTTAAGGGAAGGGGAGGGTAGAACAGGGTTAAGGGGAGGGGAGGGTAGAACAGGGTTAAGGGGAGGGGAGGGTAGAACAGGGTTAAGGGAAGGGGAGGGGAGAACAGGGTTAAGGGAAGGGGAGGTGAGAACAGGGTTAAGGGAAGGGGAGGGGAGGGTAGAACAGGGTTAAGGGAAGGGAAGGGGAGGTAAGGGGAGAACAGGGTTAAGGGAAGGGGAGGGTAGAACAGGGTTAAGGGGAGGGGAGGGTAGAACAGGGTTAAGGGGAGGGGAGGGTAGAACAGGGTTAAGGGAAGGGGAGGGTAGAACAGGGTTAAGGGAAGGGGAGGGTAGGACAGGGTTAAGGGAAGGGAAGGGGAGGGAAGGGGAGAACAGGGTTAAGGGAAGGGGAGGGTAGAACAGGGTTAAGGGGAGGGGAGGGTAGAACAGGGTTAAGGGGAGGGGAGGGTAGAACAGGGTTAAGGGAAGGGGAGGGTAGGACAGGGTTAAGGGAAGGGAAGGGGAGAACAGGGTTAAGGGAAGGGGAGGGTAGAACAGGGTTAAGGGGAGGGGAGGGGAGAACAGGGTTAAGGGAAGGGTAGGGGAAAACAGGGTTAAGGGGAGGGGAGAACAGGGTTAAGGGGAGGGGAGGGGAGAACAGGGTTAAGGGGAGGGGAGGGTAGAACAGGGTTAAGGGAAGGGAAGGGTAGGGGAGAACAGGGTTAAGGGAAGGGGAGAACAGGGTTAAGGGAAGGGGAGAACAGGGTTAAGGGAAGGGGAGGGTAGAACAGGGTTAAGGGAAGGGGAGGGGAGAACAGGGTTAAGGGAAGGGGAAGGAGAGAACAGGGTTAAGGGAAGGGGAGGGTAGAACAGGGTTAAGGGAAGGGGAGGGTAGAACAGGGTTAAGGGAAGGGAAGGGAAGGGGAGAACAGGGTTAAGGGAAGGGGAGGGGAGAACAGGGTTAAGGGAAGGGTAGGGAAGGGGAGGGGAGAACAGGGTTAAGGGAAGGGGAGGGAGGGGGAGGGGAGAACAGGGTTAAGGGAAGGGGAGGGAACAGAAGGGGAGAACAGGGTTAAGGGAAGGGGAGGGGAGAACAAGGTTAAGGGAAGGGGAGGGTAGAACAGGGTTAAGGGAAGGGGAGGGAAGGGGAGGGGAGAACAGGGTTAAGGGAAGGGGAGGGGAGAACAGGGTTAAGGGAAGGGGAGGGAAGGGGAGGGGAGAACAGGGTTAAGGGAAGGGGAGGGAGGGGGAGGGGAAAACAGGGTTAAGGGAAGGGGAGGGAAGGGGAGGGGAGAACAGGGTTAAGGGAAGGGGAAAGGAGAACAGGGTTAAGGGAAGGGGAGGGGAGAACAGGGTTAAGGGAAGGGGAGAACAGGGTTAAGGGGAGGGTAGAACAGGGTTAAGGGGAGGGGAGGGTAGAACAGGGTTAAGGGAACGGGAGGGGAGAACAGGGTTAAGGGAAGGGGAGGGGAGAACAGGGTTAAGGGAAGGGGAGGGGAGGGTAGAACAGGGTTAAGGGAAGGGAAGGGGAGGTAAGGGGAGAACAGGGTTAAGGGAAGGGGAGGGTAGAACAGGGTTAAGGGGAGGGGAGGGTAGAACAGGGTTAAGGGGAGGGGAGGGTAGAACAGGGTTAAGGGAAGGGGAAGGTAGGACAGGGTTAAGGGAAGGGAAGGGGAGAACAGGGTTAAGGGAAGGGGAGGGGAGGGTAGAACAGGGTTAAGGGAAGGGGAAGGTAGGACAGGGTTAAGGGAAGGGAAGGGGAGAACAGGGTTAAGGGGAGGGGAGGGGAGGTAAGGGGAGAACAGGGTTAAGGGAAGGGTAGGGGAAAACAGGGTTAAGGGGAGGGGAGAACAGGGTTAAGGGGAGGGGAGGGGAGAACAGGGTTAAGGGGAGGGGAGGGTAGAACAGGGTTAAGGGAAGGGAAGGGAAGGGGAGAACAGGGTTAAGGGAAGGGGAGAACAGGGTTAAGGGAAGGGGAGAACAGGGTTAAGGGAAGGGGAGGGTAGAACAGGGTTAAGGGAAGGGGAGGGGAGAACAGGGTTAAGGGAAGGGGAAGGAGAGAACAGGGTTAAGGGAAGGGGAGGGTAGAACAGGGTTAAGGGAAGGGGAGGGTAGAACAGGGTTAAGGGAAGGGAAGGGAAAGGGAGAACAGGGTTAAGGGAAGGGGAGGGGAGAACAGGGTTAAGGGAAGGGAAGGGAAGGGGAGAACAGGGTTAAGGGAAGGGGAGAACAGGGTTAAGGGGAGGGTAGAACAGGGTTAAGGGAAGGGTAGGGGAGAACAGGGTTAAGGGAAGGGTAGGGGAGAACAGGGTTAAGGGGAGGGGAGGGTAGAACAGGGTTAAGGTAACGGAAGGGGAGAACAGGGTTAAGGGAGGGGAGTGTAGAACAGGGTTAAGGGGAGTGGAGGGTAGAACAGGGTTAAGGGAACGGAAGGGGAGAACAGGGTTAAGGGAAGGGGAAGGGAGGGTAGAACAGGGTTAAGGGAAGGGGAGAACAGGGTTAAGGGAACAGAAGGGGAGAACAGGGTTAAGGGAAGGGGAGGGGAGAACAAGGTTAAGGGAAGGGGAGGGAAGGGGAGGGGAGAACAGGGTTAAGGGAAGGGGAGGGGAGAACATGGTTAAGGGAAGGGGAGGGGAGAACAGGGTTAAGGGAAGGGGAGGGTAGAACAGGGTTAAGGGAAGGGTAGGGAAGGGGAGGGGAGAACAGGGTTAAGGGAAGGGGAGGGAGGGGGAGGGGAGAACAGGGTTAAGGGAAGGGGAGGGAACAGAAGGGGAGAACAGGGTTAAGGGAAGGGGAGGGGAGAACAAGGTTAAGGGAAGGGGAGGGTAGAACAGGGTTAAGGGAAGGGGAGGGAAGGGGAGGGGAGAACAGGGTTAAGGGAAGGGGAGGGGAGAACAGGGTTAAGGGAAGGGGAGGGAAGGGGAGGGGAGAACAGGGTTAAGGGAAGGGGAGGGAGGGGGAGGGGAAAACAGGGTTAAGGGAAGGGGAGGGAAGGGGAGGGGAGAACAGGGTTAAGGGAAGGGGAAAGGAGAACAGGGTTAAGGGAAGGGGAGGGGAGAACAGGGTTAAGGGAAGGGGAGAACAGGGTTAAGGGGAGGGTAGAACAGGGTTAAGGGAAGGGTAGGGGAGAACAGGGTTAAGGGAAGGGTAGGGGAGAACAGGGTTAAGGGGAGGGGAGGGTAGAACAGGGTTAAGGTAATGGAAGGGGAGAACAGGGTTAAGGGAGGGGAGTGTAGAACAGGGTTAAGGGGAGTGGAGGGTAGAACAGGGTTAAGGGAACGGAAGGGGAGAACAGGGTTAAGGGAAGGGGAAGGGAGGGTAGAACAGGGTTAAGGGAAGGGGAGAACAGGGTTAAGGGAACAGAAGGGGAGAACAGGGTTAAGGGAAGGGGAGGGGAGAACAGGGTTAAGGGGAGGGTAGAACAGGGTTAAGGGAAGGGTAGGGGGGAACAGGGTTAAGGGGAGGGAAGGGGAGAACAGGGTTAAGGGGAGGGGAGAACAGGGTTAAGGTAACGGAAGGGGAGAACAGGTTTAAGGGGAGGGGAGGGTAGAACAGGGTTAAGGTAACGGAAGGGGAGAACAGGGTTAAGGGAAGGGGAGTGTAGAACAGGGTTAAGGGAAGGGCGGGGTAGAACAGGGTTAAGGGAAGGGGAGGGGAGGGTAGAACAGGGTTAAGGGAACGGAAGGGGAGAACAGGGTTAAGGGAAGGGGAGGGGAGGGTAGAACAGGGTTAAGGGAAGGGGAGAAAGGGTTAAGGGAACGGAAGGGGAGAACAGGGTTAAGGGAAGGGGAGGGTAGAACAGGGTTAAGGGAAGGGCGGGGTAGAACAGGGTTAAAAGGGAGGGTAGAACAGGGTTAAGGGAAGGGGAGAACAGGGTTAAGGGGAGGGGAGAACAGGGTAAAGGGAAGGGTAGAACAGGGTTAAGGGAAGGGGAGGGTAGAACAGGGTTAAGGGAAGGGGAGGGTAGAACAGGGTTAAGGGAAGGGGAGGGTAGAACAGGGTTAAGGGGAGGGTAAAACAGGGTTAAGGGAAGGGGAGTGTAGAATAGGGTTAAGGGGAGGGGAGGGTAGAATAGGGTTAAGGGGAGGGGAGAACAGGGTTAAGGGGAGGGGAGAACAGGGTTAAGGGAAGGGGAGGGGAGAACAGGGTTAAGGGGAGGGAAGGGGAGAACAGGGTTAAGGGGGGGATAGAACAGGGTTAAGGAGAGGGGAGAACAGGGTTAAGGGGAGGGGAGAACAGGGTTAAGGGCAGGGGAGAACAGGGTTAAGGGGAGGGGAGAACAGGGTTAAGGGCAGGGGAGAACAGGGTTAAGGGCAGGGGAGAACAGGGTTAAGGGAAGGGGAGAACAGGGTTAAGGGGAGGGGAGAACAGGGTTAAGGGGAGGGGAGAACAGGGTTAAGGGGAGGGGAGAACAGGGTTAAGGAGAGGGGAGAACAGGGTTAAGGAGAGGGGAGAACAGGGTTAAGGGTAGGGTAGAACAGGGTTAAGGAGAGGGGAGAACAGGGTTAAGGGGAGGGGAGAACAGGGTTAAGGGGAGGGGAGAACAGGGTTAAGGGGAGGGGAGAACAGGGTTAAGGGGAGGGGAGAACAGGGTTAAGGGGAGGGGAGAACAGGGTTAAGGGCAGGGGAGAACAGGGTTAAGGGAAGGGGAGGGGAGAACAGGGTTAAGGGGAGGGAAGGGGAGAACAGGGTTAAGGGGGGGATAGAACAGGGTTAAGGGAAGGGTAGGGGAGAACAGGGTTAAGGGGGGGGTAGAACATGGTTAATGGAAGGGGAGGGGAGAACAGGGTTAAGGGGAGGGAAGGGGAGAACAGGGTTAAGGGAAGGGGAGGGTAGAACAGGGTTAAGGGAAGGGGAGGGTAGGACAGGGTTAAGGGAAGGGAAGGGGAGGGAAGGGTAGAACAGGGTTAAGGGAAGGGGAGGGGAGGGTAGAACAGGGTTAAGGGAAGGGGAGGGGAGAACAGGGGTAAGGGGAGGGGAGGGGAGAACAGGGTTAGGGGAAGGGGAGAACAGGTTTAAGGGGAGGGGAGGGTAGAACAGGGTTAAGGGGAGTGGAGGGTAGAACAGGGTTAAGGGAACGGAAGGGGAGAACAGGGTTAAGGGAAGGGGAGGGGAGGGTAGAACAGGGTTAAGGGAAGGGGAGGGGAGAACAGGGGTAAGGGGAGGGTAGAACAGGGTTAAGGGAAGGGGAGGGTAGAACAGGGTTAAGGGGAGTGGAGGGTAGAACAGGGTTAAGGGAAGGGAAGGGGAGAACGGGGTTAAGGGGAGGGGAGGGGAGAACAGGGTTAAGGGAAGGGGAGGGGAGAACAGGGTTAGGGGAAGGGGAGAACAGGTTTAAGGGGAGGGGAGGGTAGAACAGGGTTAAGGGGAGTGGAGGGTAGAACAGGGTTAAGGGAACGGAAGGGGAGAACAGGGTTAAGGGAAGGGGAGGGGAGGGTAGAACAGGGTTAAGGGAAGGGGAGGGGAGAACAGGGGTAAGGGGAGGGTAGAACAGGGTTAAGGGAAGGGGAGGGTAGAACAGGGTTAAGGGGAGTGGAGGGTAGAACAGGGTTAAGGGAAGGGAAGGGGAGAACAGGGTTAAGGGGAGGGGAGAACAGGGTTAAGGGAAGGGGAGGGGAGAACAGGGTTAAGGGGAGGGTAGAACAGGGTTAAGGGAAGGGTAGGGGAGAACAGGGTTAAGGGGAGGGAAGGGGAGAACAGGGTTAAGGGAAGGGGAGAACAGGTTTAAGGGGAGGGGAGGGTAGAACAGGGTTAAGGTAACGGAAGGGGAGAACAGGGTTAAGGGGAGGGGAAGAGAGAACAGGGTTAAGGGGAGGGTAGAACAGGGTTAAGGGAAGGGGAGAACAGGGTTAAGGGAACGGAAGGGGAGAACAGGGTTAAGGGAAGGGGAGGGTAGAACAGGGTTAAGGGAAGGGGAGGGTAGGGTAGAACAGGGTTAAAAGGGAGGGTAGAACAGGGTTAAGGGAAGGGGAGAACAGGGTTAAGGGGAGGGGAGAACAGGGTTAAGGGAAGGGTAGAACAGGGTTAAGGGAACGGAAGGGGAGAACAGGGTTAAGGGAAGGGGAGGGTAGAACAGGGTTAAGGGAAGGGGAGGGGAGAACAGGGTTAAGGGGAGGGAAGGGAAGGGGAGAACAGGGTTAAGGGAAGGGGAGAACAGGGTTAAGGGGAGGGGAGGGGAGAACAGGGTTAAGGGAAGGGGAAGGGGAGAACAGGGTTAAGGGAAGGGGAGAACAGGGTTAAGGGAAGGGAAGGGAAGGGGAGAACAGGGTTAAGGGAAGGGAAGGGGAGGGGAGAACAGGGTTAAGGGAAGGGGAGAACAGGGTTAAGGGAAGGGAAGGGAAGGGGAGAACAGGGTTAAGGGAAGGGGAGAACAGGGTTAAGGGAAGGGGAGAACAGGGTTAAGGGAAGGGGAGGGTAGAACAGGGTTAAGGGAAGGGGAGGGGAGAACAGGGTTAAGGGAAGGGGAAGGAGAGAACAGGGTTAAGGGAAGGGGAGGGTAGAACAGGGTTAAGGGAAGGGGAGGGTAGAACAGGGTTAAGGGAAGGGAAGGGAAGGGGAGAACAGGGTTAAGGGAAGGGGAGGGGAGAACAGGGTTAAGGGAAGGGAAGGGAAGGGGAGAACAGGGTTAAGGGAAGGGGAGAACAGGGTTAAGGGGAGGGTAGAACAGGGTTAAGGGAAGGGTAGGGGAGAACAGGGTTAAGGGAAGGGTAGGGGAGAACAGGGTTAAGGGGAGGGGAGGGTAGAACAGGGTTAAGGTAACGGAAGGGGAGAACAGGGTTAAGGGAGGGGAGTGTAGAACAGGGTTAAGGGGAGTGGAGGGTAGAACAGGGTTAAGGGAACGGAAGGGGAGAACAGGGTTAAGGGAAGGGGAAGGGAGGGTAGAACAGGGTTAAGGGAAGGGGAGAACAGGGTTAAGGGAACAGAAGGGGAGAACAGGGTTAAGGGAAGGGGAGGGGAGAACAAGGTTAAGGGAAGGGGAGGGAAGGGGAGGGGAGAACAGGGTTAAGGGAAGGGGAGGGGAGAACATGGTTAAGGGAAGGGGAGGGGAGAACAGGGTTAAGGGAAGGGGAGGGTAGAACAGGGTTAAGGGAAGGGTAGGGAAGGGGAGGGGAGAACAGGGTTAAGGGAAGGGGAGGGAGGGGGAGGGGAGAACAGGGTTAAGGGAAGGGGAGGGAACAGAAGGGGAGAACAGGGTTAAGGGAAGGGGAGGGGAGAACAAGGTTAAGGGAAGGGGAGGGTAGAACAGGGTTAAGGGAAGGGGAGGGAAGGGGAGGGGAGAACAGGGTTAAGGGAAGGGGAGGGGAGAACAGGGTTAAGGGAAGGGGAGGGAAGGGGAGGGGAGAACAGGGTTAAGGGAAGGGGAGGGAGGGGGAGGGGAAAACAGGGTTAAGGGAAGGGGAGGGAAGGGGAGGGGAGAACAGGGTTAAGGGAAGGGGAAAGGAGAACAGGGTTAAGGGAAGGGGAGAACAGGGTTAAGGGGAGGGTAGAACAGGGTTAAGGGAAGGGTAGGGGAGAACAGGGTTAAGGGAAGGGTAGGGGAGAACAGGGTTAAGGGGAGGGGAGGGTAGAACAGGGTTAAGGTAACGGAAGGGGAGAACAGGGTTAAGGGAGGGGAGTGTAGAACAGGGTTAAGGGGAGTGGAGGGTAGAACAGGGTTAAGGGAACGGAAGGGGAGAACAGGGTTAAGGGAAGGGGAAGGGAGGGTAGAACAGGGTTAAGGGAAGGGGAGAACAGGGTTAAGGGAACAGAAGGGGAGAACAGGGTTAAGGGGAGGGAAGGGGAGAACAGGGTTAAGGGGAGGGGAGAACAGGGTTAAGGGGAGGGGAGGGTAGAACAGGGTTAAGGTAACGGAAGGGGAGAACAGGGTTAAGGGAAGGGGAGTGTAGAACAGGGTTAAGGGAAGGGCGGGGTAGAACAGGGTTAAGGGAAGGGGAGGGTAGAACAGGGTTAAGGGAACGGAAGGGGAGAACAGGGTTAAGGGAAGGGGAGGGGAGGGTAGAACAGGGTTAAGGGAACAGAAGGGGAGAACAGGGTTAAGGGAAGGGGAGGGGAGAACAAGGTTAAGGGAAGGGGAGGGAAGGGGAGGGGAGAACAGGGTTAAGGGAAGGGGAGGGGAGAACATGGTTAAGGGAAGGGGAGGGGAGAACAGGGTTAAGGGAAGGGGAGGGTAGAACAGGGTTAAGGGAAGGGTAGGGAAGGGGAGGGGAGAACAGGGTTAAGGGAAGGGGAGGGAGGGGGAGGGGAGAACAGGGTTAAGGGAAGGGGAGGGGAGAACAAGGTTAAGGGAAGGGGAGGGTAGAACAGGGTTAAGGGAAGGGGAGGGAAGGGGAGGGGAGAACAGGGTTAAGGGAAGGGGAGGGGAGAACAGGGTTAAGGGAAGGGGAGGGAAGGGGAGGGGAGAACAGGGTTAAGGGAAGGGGAGGGAGGGGGAGGGGAAAACAGGGTTAAGGGAAGGGGAGGGAAGGGGAGGGGAGAACAGGGTTAAGGGAAGGGGAAAGGAGAACAGGGTTAAGGGAAGGGGAGGGGAGAACAGGGTTAAGGGAAGGGGAGAACAGGGTTAAGGGGAGGGTAGAACAGGGTTAAGGGAAGGGTAGGGGAGAACAGGGTTAAGGGAAGGGTAGGGGAGAACAGGGTTAAGGGGAGGGGAGGGTAGAACAGGGTTAAGGTAACGGAAGGGGAGAACAGGGTTAAGGGAGGGGAGTGTAGAACAGGGTTAAGGGGAGTGGAGGGTAGAACAGGGTTAAGGGAACGGAAGGGGAGAACAGGGTTAAGGGAAGGGGAAGGGAGGGTAGAACAGGGTTAAGGGAAGGGGAGAACAGGGTTAAGGGAACAGAAGGGGAGAACAGGGTTAAGGGAAGGGGAGGGGAGAACAGGGTTAAGGGGAGGGTAGAACAGGGTTAAGGGAAGGGTAGGGGGGAACAGGGTTAAGGGGAGGGAAGGGGAGAACAGGGTTAAGGGGAGGGGAGAACAGGGTTAAGGTAACGGAAGGGGAGAACAGGTTTAAGGGGAGGGGAGGGTAGAACAGGGTTAAGGTAACGGAAGGGGAGAACAGGGTTAAGGGAAGGGGAGTGTAGAACAGGGTTAAGGGAAGGGCGGGGTAGAACAGGGTTAAGGGAAGGGGAGGGGAGGGTAGAACAGGGTTAAGGGAACGGAAGGGGAGAACAGGGTTAAGGGAAGGGGAGGGGAGGGTAGAACAGGGTTAAGGGAAGGGGAGAAAGGGTTAAGGGAACGGAAGGGGAGAACAGGGTTAAGGGAAGGGGAGGGTAGAACAGGGTTAAGGGAAGGGCGGGGTAGAACAGGGTTAAAAGGGAGGGTAGAACAGGGTTAAGGGAAGGGGAGAACAGGGTTAAGGGGAGGGGAGAACAGGGTAAAGGGAAGGGTAGAACAGGGTTAAGGGAAGGGGAGGGTAGAACAGGGTTACGGGAAGGGGAGGGTAGAACAGGGTTAAGGGAAGGGGAGGGTAGAACAGGGTTAAGGGGAGGGTAAAACAGGGTTAAGGGAAGGGGAGGGTAGAATAGGGTTAAGGGGAGGGGAGGGTAGAATAGGGTTAAGGGGAGGGGAGAACAGGGTTAAGGGGAGGGGAGAACAGGGTTAAGGGAAGGGGAGGGGAGAACAGGGTTAAGGGGAGGGAAGGGGAGAACAGGGTTAAGGGGGGGATAGAACAGGGTTAAGGAGAGGGGAGAACAGGGTTAAGGGGAGGGGAGAACAGGGTTAAGGGCAGGGGAGAACAGGGTTAAGGGGAGGGGAGAACAGGGTTAAGGGGAGGGGAGAACAGGGTTAAGGGCAGGGGAGAACAGGGTTAAGGGCAGGGGAGAACAGGGTTAAGGGCAGGGGAGAACAGGGTTAAGGGGAGGGGAGAACAGGGTTAAGGGGAGGGGAGAACAGGGTTAAGGGGAGGGAAGGGGAGAACAGGGTTAAGGGAAGGGGAGGGTAGAACAGGGTTAAGGGAAGGGGAGGGTAGGACAGGGTTAAGGGAAGGGGAGGGGAGAACAGGGGTAAGGGGAGGGGAGGGGAGAACAGGGTTAGGGGAAGGGGAGGGGAGGGTAGAACAGGGTTAAGGGAAGGGGAGGGGAGAACAGGGGTAAGGGGAGGGGAGGGGAGAACAGGGTTAGGGGAAGGGGAGAACAGGTTTAAGGGGAGGGGAGGGTAGAACAGGGTTAAGGGGAGTGGAGGGTAGAACAGGGTTAAGGGAACGGAAGGGGAGAACAGGGTTAAGGGAAGGGGAGGGGAGGGTAGAACAGGGTTAAGGGAAGGGGAGGGGAGAACAGGGGTAAGGGGAGGGTAGAACAGGGTTAAGGGAAGGGGAGGGTAGAACAGGGTTAAGGGGAGTGGAGGGTAGAACAGGGTTAAGGGAAGGGAAGGGGAGAACGGGGTTAAGGGGAGGGGAGGGGAGAACAGGGTTAAGGGAAGGGGAGGGGAGAACAGGGTTAGGGGAAGGGGAGAACAGGTTTAAGGGGAGGGGAGGGTAGAACAGGGTTAAGGGGAGTGGAGGGTAGAACAGGGTTAAGGGAACGGAAGGGGAGAACAGGGTTAAGGGAAGGGGAGGGGAGGGTAGAACAGGGTTAAGGGAAGGGGAGGGGAGAACAGGGGTAAGGGGAGGGTAGAACAGGGTTAAGGGAAGGGGAGGGTAGAACAGGGTTAAGGGGAGTGGAGGGTAGAACAGGGTTAAGGGAAGGGAAGGGGAGAACAGGGTTAAGGGGAGGGGAGAACAGGGTTAAGGGAAGGGGAGGGGAGAACAGGGTTAAGGGGAGGGTAGAACAGGGTTAAGGGGAGTGGAGGGTAGAACAGGGTTAAGGGAAGGGGAGGGGAGAACAGGGTTAAGGGGAGTGGAGGGTAGAACAGGGTTAAGGGAAGGGGAGGGGAGAACAGGGTTAAGGGGAGGGTAGAACAGGGTTAAGGTAACGGAAGGGGAGAACAGGGTTAAGGGGAGGGGAAGAGAGAACAGGGTTAAGGGGAGGGTAGAACAGGGTTAAGGGAAGGGGAGAACAGGGTTAAGGGAACGGAAGGGGAGAACAGGGTTAAGGGAAGGGGAGGGTAGAACAGGGTTAAGGGAAGGGGAGGGTAGGGTAGAACAGGGTTAAAAGGGAGGGTAGAACAGGGTTAAGGGAAGGGGAGAACAGGGTTAAGGGGAGGGGAGAACAGGGTTAAGGGAAGGGTAGAACAGGGTTAAGGGAACGGAAGGGGAGAACAGGGTTAAGGGAAGGGGAGGGTAGAACAGGGTTAAGGGAAGGGGAGGGGAGAACAGGGTTAAGGGGAGGGAAGGGAAGGGGAGAACAGGGTTAAGGGAAGGGGAGAACAGGGTTAAGGGGAGGGGAGGGGAGAACAGGGTTAAGGGAAGGGGAAGGGGAGAACAGGGTTAAGGGAAGGGGAGAACAGGGTTAAGGGAAGGGAAGGGGAGGGGAGAACAGGGTTAAGGGAAGGGGAGAACAGGGTTAAGGGAAGGGAATGGAAGGGGAGAACAGGGTTAAGGGAAGGGGAGAACAGGGTTAAGGGGAGGGGAGGGGAGAACAGGGTTAAGGGCAGGGGAGGGTAGAACAGGGTTAAGGGAAGGGTAGGGGAGAACAGGGTTAAGGGGAGGGGAGGGGAGAACAGGGTTAAGGGGAGGGGAGGGTAGAACAGGGTTAAGGGAAGGGAAGGGAAGGGGAGAACAGGGTTGAGGGAAGGGGAGAACAGGGTTAAGGGAAGGGGAGAACAGGGTTAAGGGAAGGGGAGGGTAGAACAGGGTTAAGGGAAGGGGAGGGGAGAACAGGGTTAAGGGAAGGGGAGGGTAGAACAGGGTTAAGGGGAGTGGAGGGTAGAACAGGGTTAAGGGAAGGGGAGGGGAGAACAGGGTTAAGGGGAGGGGAGAACAGGGTTAAGGGGAGGGTAGAACAGGGTTAAGGGAAGGGTAGGGGAGAACAGGGTTAAGGGGAGGGAAGGGGAGAACAGGGTTAAGGGAAGGGGAGAACAGGTTTAAGGGGAGGGGAGGGTAGAACAGGGTTAAGGTAACGGAAGGGGAGAACAGGGTTAAGGGGAGGGGAAGAGAGAACAGGGTTAAGGGAAGGGGAGGGTAGAACAGGGTTAAGAGGAGTGGAGGGTAGAACAGGGTTAAGGGAACGGAAGGGGAGAACAGGGTTAAGGGAAGGGGGGAGGGGAGGGTAGAACAGGGTTAAGGGGAGGGGAGGGTAGAACAGGGTTAAGGGGAGTGGAGGGTAGAACAGGGTTAAGGGAACGGAAGGGGAGAACAGGGTTAAGGGAAGGGGGGAGGGGAGGGTAGAACAGGGTTAAGGGAAGGGGAGAACAGGGTTAAGGGAACGGAAGGGGAGAACAGGGTTAAGGGAAGGGGAGGGTAGGGTAGAACAGGGTTAAAAGGGAGGGTAGAACAGGGTTAAGGGAAGGGGAGAACAGGGTTAAGGGGAGGGGAGGGGAGAACAGGTTTAAGGGAAGGGGAGGGGAGGGTTAAGGGAAGGGAAGGGAAG